>NC_000081.6:11432278-11557278 GCF_000001635.26 Mus musculus
CTTAAACATAAATGACTATAAAATCTATTTAAGTGATATGTAGAAATGTAATTTTGAGCCAGCATTACCTTTATTTTCTCAGATCTTTTTGATTTCCAAAAATTCAAAAAGGAACATTAATTATTCACTTGCTTTGAGTAATGCTGTTTTGATGTACTGCCCAGATTCTAGAAAGTAGATTATTCTGACAGATTAAAAAAATTGTTTTTGCTACTTCAGGTGGTTGGTTGCCAATTCTTTCCTTTCAACACAAAATAGTCAGTGGATAAATTATTGATCTTTATAAAAACTTTGTTATGTAACCCAAACGTTCAGATAATTTAATTTTGATGGTATAATAAAATTCCTTCCATATGTATTTATATAGTTGTTTTCTCCAGTGATTGCATTTATAAAAATGAAAAAATTATAGGACTAAAATTGATTTCTAATTTTACTAAAATAATGACTAGTATTTAATAAGCTCATTTGAACAATTTCTATTTTATTAAAAGCTGCATGGTACATTTCCTCCCCTGCAGCTAGCTTTCATAGTTCCAGGCAGTGTTATGCAGGCTGTTGAGGGTGGAGAGACATCGGTGATCTTACCCAGGTATGAACGCTAGGAACTACACATCAACCTACCAAGCAAAGTATGCTCAGTGTGCACTAGGGACACAACAGGACTGGGGTAAACAACTGCTCTCTGGTTGACTTTGAGGTCTACCTCACAGGAGAGAATCCATGCCTGGTACTTTAAACCTGATCCAAAATCCATGGTGGGAGAGTTCACAGGCCCTAGGAGAGAACTTAATTCTATCATCTAGCTAAGTCGACACGTCAGAGCATCTTCTAAATATATTGGTTTATAGCCATATATAGTCCCAGCCTTATTAAGACAAGCCCTTCTCCAGTGAACTGTGGTGAATGCAAAGATTTGCAGCTACACAAGCTGCTGAGCATAAGAGAATATTGAGTGTTCATCCCAAACAAGAGTCCAAGGCTTATGGAACATTGTGGAAGAAAGGATGGAAAGGATGTAAGAGGGAGGACATAGAGAGAAGGACTGTAAAATGCCATCATATGGGCAATGCACAACCTTGCAACCTCAAACTCTCAACAACTGCAGATGAATGCGCTGAGTTTGCACAAGAAAAAGCTTATCAACAGGTACATAGGGTGGAATAGGGAGGTCTCCAGGAGCACTACCTCTCACGGAGGAGCTATTGTTTGCAGGTAGATAGATTCAGGGAAGGGGGAGTCATTGTCTTCAGCTGTGTACTCATTGGTAATAAATGACACCAAGTTCCAAAGATAGTACCAATTCAATGGTCACAAACATGACCTTAGTTAAACTAAATGGCTCACAAAATAACCCCAAAGTCATAAATCCTGGAGAATGACAGACAGGTAGACAGGAGAGAGTAGGAGGAAGAAAGGAGAAAACTAGGCTGTATTATATGCATACAACTAAGCAAAGACAAGTTTGTTCAATAAATACTCTTTATGTTTATTAATTAATTACTTATGAAATAGTAATATATGTTGTTTAATACATCTGTGTACTGTTCATTTGTAATGAGTTCTTTAGTCTAAGATAAATTATATACAAGAAAACTTATGGATACAAGAATTTAGAGAAATGCCTGTCACAAATAATCTTGTAACAAGCTCTTATAGGATGATTTTAAAAAACATGAAGATATATTTAATTTGGGCAAATTCATTGAGGTTATTTTTTAAAGCTATATTGTATATAAGTTAAGAAAATGACTATATTCATTTTCAAATGGATGGATGTAAAATCTCTGTGGTATTAGACTCTACTCAGTAATTTTACGAATAATTTATGATTAGTTTTAGTTTTAAGTATAATTCACAACCTAAGAAAATTCTATCCTTTGGAATTATTTCATAAAAAATTTAGGGGATGGCTAACATTGTGAGTGGATATTTGTTTTCACATTTTTAAAGTGTAAGTAAAAGACAAATTTTGAGAAGCACCATGTCAGAGAACATGCAAAATGTGGCTTGGGTAAGGTTGGTTGTTCTACGGACAGAAAGTTAAAAATAGTAGTTGTGGAGGAATTGAGAGCAAATGGGAAATTAATATGTGATACAAGTAATGGTGATGTGCCATAAAGGGCTGTTGGAGACTGAGGGTCAGAGAGACCTTGGGAAGGCTCAACAGGGGCAAGCACAGGGAAAAACAAATGATGACTAGTTCTTCAAGACATCCTAGTCTATAAAGAGCTGCCTAGATTCATTGACATCACACAGGCTTGGGACAGCCAGGTAGGATGCAAAGGTCCCCAACAAGCTCAGCTGGTGAGTCAGATGCAAGACTGGAAAAGAAAAAAACAAAACAAAACAAAAAACAACAACAAAAAAAACCCTGTGACGTTATTTTGTAGATATTTCAAGGTTGTTTCTTACCACTCATTATTTAACTCCTACAGAACAGTTTATACCTTACAGAAAACATTGATAACACCACAGAATTTCATATGCCACTCAGGAAAAGGAGGCTGTTAACTAAAGTGGATTTGCTAACTATGGAGGCCTGGGGTCTCCTGGCTACAGAAGGGAGACCTAAAATACAACTCAATTTCTTAATCCAGTATATATTTGATCAACCCAGCTCCTCTGTGGAAAGAGTACCACATATGTCAGAGTATTTTTGTTTCTAGTCTACAGGAACACAGGGGTCATCTTATATGAAAGTAACAACTTGGAAGAATTCCCAGCAGATTTTGTAAGTAATGATACTGCAGAGATGATTTCACTCTGCAAATCTGGCAATGAACCACTAAGCTAGAAACATCTCCAGGGGAGGTGGGGAGGACAGGTGAGATACCTGCCACTTCACATCAAACACAGATTTCTAGTATACATTTTTTCTTTTAATAACTCAACTGATTATGTGATTGTAATTTAGTTTGTGAATGTTCTCCAATTTCCCAGCAGCCACACTTGATTACAGAGGAAAATCAAAATTTTCTTTGACATTTTGGGTTCTCCATGATTCACGTCCACCTGTACTGCCTTTTCATTTATTATCTTTTCTTGGGCTGAGGCTGCTCTGCTACGTGCATAGCCCTTCAAAGCACAGAAGATAGCAGGTTAATAGACAAACAAGAGATAAAATCAGGTTACTTTTAATAGGACAACAGGGGAAGGTTTCACAAAAGATAGGTTTTTGAACTAGGTTTTACTTGTTCGACTTCAACATATGGGCTTAGAGAAAAATCTGAATGATAAGGAGTTAGACGTGGCTCTGCTTTTGAGAGGACTCACTCCAATAAAGTCCTGGATAGCCAGGTACCACTTGATTTGGTCTTTTCTTATCACTCATTGTGTCAGCGTAATCAAATGCTCACAACGTCTCTCTGCACACAGAGTTCCGGAGCAGGACAGTCCGAGAAGCAGTGTTGTGCAGTTCAGTCTAGTATCCCGCTCATCCCATTGCACTGTGGTTCTTCTCACAACCTGATTTCATTCCCAGATGTTTGACTGCAGCACGTTCACAGAGGACTTAGCCAGGTAAAAGGGCGATTCACATTTGCCCAATGTAGGTTTGGAGAAACAAAACCTCAGCATCTGAAAGTCGAACTGAGAATCTCTGAGTGCAGAGTCTACGGCTGATAATGCCACTGAGCAGCTGAATGCAAAAACCAAAAACCAAAAACCAAAAACACCAAAAACCAAAAACCAAAAACCAAAAACACCAAAAACCAAAAACCAAAAACACCAAAAACCAAAAACCAAAAACCAAAAATCAAAACACAAAAACCAAAAACCAAAAACCAAACCAAACCACCACCAACAAAACCCTTCCCAGCCTTGAGCCTCCTACGTATGACTATATACAGTAACAACATTAGCTCTTTTGCAAGAGTACATTAGGAATTAAGTCTTTTAATAGATGCACAAATTGTCCCGAGGAATGGCAAAAGTTAAAATGGGATGTGTAAGATTCTAAGCTCTTGATCCTCCTGGGGGGGGGGGGGTAAAGTTAAATAATTTGAAGACTGTAGCCTCCCGAAGGTGTTCGACAGCACAGGTAAAGTCCAGAGGACTGTTGTGAATTCCCCATGCCAGAACACTACCTGCTCCATAGTATGTGTTCTTCTGTCTGTAGGAGAGGGAATGAATATGTGACTGAAGGCAGGCATGGCAACCTTCCATCTGTTTGGCTGTGTGCCCTGGCTGTCAGACCTCTGGGCCCAGGTAACTGGCTGAATAGAGTCTGCAAATTGTTTATCTGGTTAAGGATATCTTGCTTCCATCTGGGTCTCTTTTTTATTGTTGTAATAACATTGGTTGAGGATCACATACGTGCTAAGAACTGTGGGGTGATTAACTGAGATCGTCATAAATTCTTACAACCCTGAAAAAAAGGTGCGTATCCCTATTATAAATGTGAGACAGCCATTAGCAGAGAGGCCCTGTCACTTACTGAGAACGGTATAGAAAATCTTATTTGATAGACTATAGCATGTAGCAGTTATATACAACCTCAGAGTTCAAACTCAGTTGTTTTCTCAGAGTTCAAACTCAGGGGTTTTTGATTGTGTGTGTGTGTGTGTGTGTGTGTGTGTGTGTGTGTTTCTTGCTGAGTCACGAGATTCATGCTGAGTCAGTGAACAGCGCCATCTGCTGCCATCAGGATCCAGACTATGGAGCAACAGTTGCCATGCCAGAGAAAATGACATCTCCGAAGGGGTGTCATTTCAGCAACCCATGCTTGACTTGAAGTGACATGCGGCTGTTCCCATAATGCATTGAGAAGAACGAGTCTTGTGACATCTTTGACTCTTACACGACGCATAAGGGAACATTGCTCTATCATGGGATTGGAGATCAAAGCCAGGCTGTGCTGAGCGCTGCCAGAGCTAGTGAGTGGAAGACTTAGTTTCTGAGTCCAAAATGTCTGACTTCAAAGCCAGCTTTGTTTCATCAACCGCGTTGCTTCGCTCAGTTTGCCCAGAGCTCCGCCAGCGGGGACTACACATGTCGTTTGCTTTTCTGTAATTCTTCAGTGAATGTTGCCTTCTCCCTGGGCCTTCACAGGCTCCGAGTAACTTTCTTCCTTGATTGCTGTGCAGGAAAGCATGATCCATTTGGCCTCTGATGGAGGGCTTGCAAAGAAGACCTCAGATGACTATGTCCTCCATTGGCTCCTGCCTCTGCTGGATCTGCAGCAGAAATTGCCTCCACTTCTTTCTCTGCACTTCCAGCCTCATAGTAGCAGAGCGACTTGTAAGCCCAGAGCCGATGAAGCAATCTAAAAGTTGGCTAGGTGCACTTTGAACCGCAGACAGTCTGTGCTAGATCAGTGTCAAGACTTCTCTCTCTGCAAACTTGGACAGAGCTGGTGACAGTGACCTGCCAGCAGGGCTGAGATTTAAGGTTACTCATATTTCTTTCCCTGTTGGAAGCATATAATGTGAGTTTAGAGGCTATGCAGCAAATGGCCCTGAAGCAGAAATCAGGAGCTCGGAAATCAGTCCTGCCTCTATCTTCACTAGCTGAATGACTGGGGACAGATCATTTACTTCCTCTAAAAATTTCATTTTTCTCACCCAGGAAGAGAGTTTCAGTTTTGGTTGCCATGTTTTTGGATGAAAATGACAATCTACAGAAAATGTAAATGACTAACATCTTTAAATGACCTGATAATCACATTTGATTACCACAATAGCCAGAAGTGAAGGCACCCCATTTCACAGGATCAGGCGAATTATCCAAGGTCTCACAATGACTAAATGACAGGTGGAAGTCTTGTGCCACAAAATATGGCGCTCATTTCTCTGATCTGAGTCTGGTCTGAGTCAGTGACTAATGTGGCCATGTCGTATGGAAAAGAGAGAGAGAGAAAAAAATAAAAAGACAACTGTGGTAGAGAGAATATACTTTAAGCCTCTGGTTACTGAAGACCAGATTTGAATCCCAGTTTTGTCACTTAGAGTCAATAGACTCAGAAAAGACACATCTTTACCACTAGGTTGGCAGATATGGTCAGGCGTGATAGTCCCTGCCCGAGCTATAGTGCTTATTAGAATATTAAGATCATCCTGCCCTGATTGGTAAACAGCCATTTCAACTGGCTTTCCTCCTCAAGGCATTATCTTCTGCTCAGAAAATCATCACTCTTACATACCATGTAAAATCCCTAACCATTCCCCAGCCTACTCGTCTTTTTGCTATATTCCCAGATTCCCTTTTCATTCAAACCTTTTGTTTGTTTGTTTGTTTGTTTGTTTTTCGAGACAGGATTTCTCTGTGTAGTCCTGGCTGTCCTGGAACTCACTCTGTAGACCAGGCTGCCCTCGAACTCAGAAATCCACCTGCCTCTGCCTCCCAAGTGCTGAGATTAAAGGCATGCACCCCCAATGCCCAGCTTCATTCAAGCCTTTTTTGATCTCCCTACCTGGATTGACACCCCACATAAGCCACTGGGCCAGAGGCATCAGTGCAACTGAAGTTACCCACTTACTTGCATGCCTTCATAAAGCAGCTGCTGTATCTGTCAAACCCTGTAAACATAACATTAGTACACAATAGGCTCTCAGCAGGGATTTAGTAGGTTTAGCTTCATGTAACTAGCTGGCTTGATGGTTCACCTGTGCTCAGTCTTTATCATTTACAATGCACTACCTTTTTTATTGGTTATTTTATTTATTTACATTTCAAATGTTATCCCCCTTCACAGTTTTCCCTCTGCAAATCCCCTATCCCATGTTCCCTCCTCACTGCTTCTATGGGGGTGTTCCCCCACCCACCCACCTACTCCTGCCTCACCACCCTATCATTCCCCTATGCTGGGGCATCAATCTTCCACAGGACCAAAGGCCTCTCCTCCCACTGATACCAGATTAGGCCATCTTCCGCTACACATGCAGCTGGAGCCATGGGTCCCTCCATGTGTACTCTGTGGTTGGTGGTTTAGTCCCTGGGAGCTCTGACCAATACGGATGTGAATGCTCACAGCCAACCATCAGACTGAGCATGGAGACCCCAGTGGAGAAGATAGGGGAAGGACTAAAGGAGTTGAAGAACAACAATACCAACCAGATGCTACAGAGCTCCCAGAGACTAAACAACCAACCAATGCACTACCTTTTATGATTGGGAGATTAGTTAAAGACCAGAGGTGTGGGGGGTTGTAAAGCAGGGAGGGGATAAAGATGAAGGAGTCATTTGTACAGAAGATCTATTGGGAATTGGCATCTATTATAAACATTGTAAACACAATATGTAGTATACAATAGGTTATCAATAAATAAATGAGTGAATATAATGAATATATAAATACATACATGAAATCAAATATTTGCAATGATTCAAAGAGTAGATTTTAGTTTATGTTGTATCAATCAGGAGTCCTTGCAGGAAATAAATAAGGTCTCTGAGTGGACTAGTTAAGGAACGTTTAAGAATTGCTTTGTAACTACAGTTAAGTCTGTATCAGACAAAGTTTAGTAACCCCTTTCTATTATATAAATGTTTAAGCTATCCTGTGACATTGTTTGCCTTAGCAATTCTTTTATAATTGGAAATAGGTGGACTTAGGCTTAAGGAAATGTAACCAGAGAAAGTAAAATGCCCTGACATCTAGAAATGGTGGAGAGAACATGAAACTGAGCAATGAAGGGAGGGGTCTCATCCTAAAGAGAGTAGCTATGGTCTCCGACAACACTGTGGTTGTTTTAGACCTGCAGTTCTCAGCCTTCCCAGTGCTGCAACCCTCATGCTGTGGTGAGCCCAAGACATAAAATTATTTCATAACTACTTCATAACTGTAATTTTGCTACTGTTATGAATAATAACGGAAATCTAGTGTGCAGGTCATCTGAAATAGAATGTCCTGAAGGGGTTGTAACTCACAGGTTGGGAGCCATTGCTCTAGAGGAACCCAGTATAGTAGCTCAGCTGTGTCTAGCTGTGCTTGAATCTGAGAGCAAGATTATAATCAGCAGTGTCTTCCCACTCTTAATATACATCCAGTACCTCCCGTTGGCTACACCAGACTGAAAACCAGAGGGAAGGGAACTGAATAATGTTCCTGAAGACTGGCTTTAAAGGCTATAGAGCTGGGTATAAAATAGAGCGAACAAACTCAGTCATTTGTTGTTGAGACACTTCTCAATTCTAAAAGAAAATTTAAAAGAGACTATATTACTAGATTTCCCAGAAAGTTTAAATTTATTACTATAGAAAGGAGTCATAGAAGTTTGACATTTCTATAGCAGGAATTGTCAAAGTTTTCTTATCATGGAAATTCCATGGAAAGTATGAATTAAGAAATGTGCAGAGGAGTTTAAGTTCAATGTGGATCGTAGTTATGTTCTTCTACATCTAAGATTACTAGCTTTGTTTTTCTTGTTTTCTGAGAAAGGGTTACAATGCAAGATTGGTAAGGTAACTATAAGAATCCAGTGTCTGACACATATAACATACCCACTAAATGGTAGCTATTAAGAGGAAGGTGTGTAGTGTGTAGTTACTGTATTCCAGAGCCTAGAAACTTATGGTAAAGGTATCTCCTAGGATACTTTCATGTAATTAGGACACAGAGCCACCAGGGATGGCATGGGGGTCAATCAATTGGGAAATAATTAAAGCTTAATGTTAAGAACCCCTGAAAAGATAAACATACCAATTCCCAATAGATTTCCTGTGCAAATGACTGCCTCGATGTACCCCTTCCCTACCTTACAACCTCCCACATCTCTAGGTCTTTAAGGAATCTCCAGTCAGAAAAGGCAGTGCATTGTAGATGACAAAGAATGAACAAGACTGTACTACCAAATCACCCAGTTACATGAAACTAAACCCCGACCTCCTAAAATACATGCACCAAAAGTTTTGAATCCCTTAGTGGTGGTTCATTCTACCTTCACAAGTAATGTCATCTTTTGAACCAGATCAGATGCATTGAATGAAAGTGATGAATTTCTATTTTTTTATTACACCTTTATCCGCTTGCTAGGGGGTCAAAAGTCTTAAATGTAACCGTTAAAGGACGGATGAAAGACTGCATTGTACTTTTCCACAGAGATAAGATCTGGGGGAGGGGAGAATAGAATATCCCAAAGAATGCCTCAGGTGTTGTATTTACTCCTTGTTTCAAGGCTTCTGTTGTTAAGAAAAGTAGAATCAGAGGGCTCAGAATTTATCACAAAAGTTCAAGCAGTGTTCAGGAACCTCAAGAGAAGAGATGGAAATGATGCAGAAACATAATTCACAAGCATAGAGGACAAAATGAATGGTGTTGCTTATGGCTGGAGCTCATTGAGCGCAGCTTCTGTGTGACCTGACCCAGAGGTGGAACAATATGAGTTTTGCTGTCAAATAGTGTACTACACACTAGAAGAGAAGCATCTAGTCCACAGCTTAGTGTTGAAGGTCATTTATTTTGTTTAGATAGTCTTCAACCTAAAACCCTTCTTGCCTCAAAAAGGGCAAGATAGCTTTGAATGTCAGAGGAGAGAGCAGAGGTATATTCGTGCTTCCTGTCTCACACAAAGAAATGGGCAGATTCATTTTCAGAGAACAAAGCGCAATTAATCCAGTTTCTCCCATTTCTTGGACTCCTCATCCACTCTCCTATCTCATGTGTGACCCATTTCTGTTGGTCACGTTCTTCAGTAAACATCTAAAGGTTACCATAAAGAGGCCAGTGGGGTTTCTGTTTTTTGGGTTTCATTTTGTTTTTGAGCTTGCCAGAAATAAGAGGGCATATCACTACTGACAGAAATTACTATAAATAGTCATCTCCATTGTATTGGGAGCCCAGTCTCCATGACACTTGAAGATATGTCTTTGTGCCCTTTTCTTGGAGCAGGAAGAAACAACAACAACAGGATGTTGTCTGTATTGAAGGAAGGAACTCTTTAGGTTCCAGAATGGCTCTGGTAAACTCAGCCTTAACGAGGTACATAGACCTAGGCCTTCTGAGGCTGAATAGGTATCCAGAGATCTATGTCCTTTTTCTTCATAGTCTGGATAAATTTGGGACCCTTTCCTAATGAATAGCTAAAAGGACGTAAACGTACTGCTAAAGAAGGGCTGGCCCATGATTTCAAAATGCATTCCACAGGGATTCACAGGGAGACATTGTAACCATTTTGCAAATGTTTGGCTTGAGTTTCATTTAAAAATGTGAACAGGTCTTGATTTTGGCACTCATCTTTATTTGAGTTTTCTTCTATAGTCTCTCTCTCTCTCTCTCTCTCTCTCTCTCTCTCACACACACACACACACACAGAGAGAGAGAGAGAGAGAGAGAGAGAGAGAGAGAGAGAGAGAGAATCCAGTTTTCAATAGACATACCCAAAACTAAATGATAAATAACTTTCATGACTATTAGGGTATCTCCAAACAGATAATTTCCACATGACCATGGAGAAGGTGCACAGTTGCTGTTCATTTCTTTTCTTACAAAGATGTGGTCTACCTGTATATACCTTCCTAGCTTGGAAATGTGTGTAGCCAGGCTGGTACTGAACTTAAGATACTCCTGAATTGGTTTCATATTTACTGAGAATATAGGTACATGCCATCATGCTAGATGATGATAAATGTTTGAAAAAGCTACTTATTTTTTTTTTGTGGGTGGACTCCAGAAAATCAAATAACCCCATTAAAAAATGGGGCTCAGAGCTAAACAAAGAATTCTCACCTGAGGAATACCGAATGGCAGAGAAGCACCTGAAAAAATGTTCAACATCCTTAATCATCAGGGAAATGCAAATCAAAACAACACTGAGATTCCACTTCACTCCAGTCAGAATGGCAAAGATCAAAAACTCAGGTGACAGCAGATGCTGGCGAGGATGTGGAGAAAGGGGAACACTCCTCCATTGTTGGTGGGATTGCAAGCTTATACAACCACTCTGGAAATCAGTCTGGCAGTTCCTCAGAAAATTGGACATAGTACTACCAGAGGATCCCACAATACCTCTCCTGGGCATATATCCAGAAGATGTCCCAACCGGTAAGAAGAACACATGCTCCACTATGTTCATAGCAGCCTTGTTTATAATAGACAGAAGCTGGAAAGAACCCAGATGCCCCTCAACAGAGGAATGGATACAGAAAATGTGGTACATTTACACAATGGAATACTACTCAGCTATTAAAAATGAATTTATGAAATTCCTAGGCAAATGGATGGACCTGGAGGGTATCATCCTGAGTGAAGTAACCCAATCACAAAGGAACTCGCACAATATGTACTCACTGATAAGTGGATATTAGCCCAGAAACTTAGGATACCCAAGATATAAGATACATCTTGCCAAACGCATGAAATTCAAGAAGAACGAAGACCAAAGTGTGGACACTTTACCCTTTCTTAGAAATGGGAACAAAACACCCATAGAAGGAGTTACAGAGACAAAATTTGGAGCTGTGACGAAAGGATGGACCATCTAGTGATTGCCATATGCAGGGATCCATCCCATAATCAGCTTCCAAATGCTGACACCATTGCATACACTAGCAAGATTTCGCTGAAAGGACCCAGATATAGCTCTCTCTTGTGAGACTATGTCGGGGCCTAGCAAACACAGAAGTGGATGATCACAGTCAGCTATTGGATGGGTCACACGGCCCCTAATGGAGGAGCTAGAGAAATTACCCAAGGAGCTAAAGGGAACTGCAACCCTATAGGTGGAACAACAATATGAACTAACCAGTACCCGGGAGCTCTTGTCTTTAGCTGCATATGTATCAAAAGATGGCCTAGTCGGCCATCACTGGAAAGAGAGGCCCATTAGACTTGCAAACTTTATATGCCCCAGTACAGGGGAACGCCAGGGCCAAAAAGGGGGAGTGGGTGGGTAGGGGATTGGGGGGAGGTGGGTATGGGGGACCTTTGGGATAGCATTGAAAATGTAAATGAGGAAAATACCTAATTAAAAAAAAAGAAAAAGAAAAAGCTACTTATTTTTTTTTTGTGGGTCTCAATAAATAAATTTTTTGAAATATCCTTTTGTTTAATGTTGAAATAGCCTTATTTAATGGATATTAAAACTGGAAAGACCCATTTTGGAGTTAGGATGTTTGCACAGAGTAAACAGAAATTTTATTTGTATTTATGTATGTATGGTTTAAAAAACACTGATTATCTAATTAAACACAAAAATAACATTATATATTATATATGGCTATGTACTTATGAATAAAAACTTTATAAGTATTGGAGAGGGACACACCTAATATATCAACAGTAATTTTGAATAAAACAGGAGACCAGGTAAAGATGACTTTGTTATCAGCAACATTCTGCTTTCTTTCTAATGGGAATTTTTTATTTATAATTAGGTTTCTTAATTATTAAGTTAGATACAATGAGTTAAGGATTTATTGAATGCAGTATGAAACAGTTCTGAAGGCAGGAAAACAACTGAGGCTGTGGTAGCTGTCCCTACATCATGCTGCACCATCCCCCTTGCTCCTATCATGGTATCTGATCTACTTACCACTTCTCTTCACAAACAGAGTTACCGACCTTGACCTTGGCAAGAAACTGAAATGGAAAGGTAAAGAAACTTCATGGTGTAAGGGGGAGTATCAAGACTGCTGTCATGCAGATCTAAAGATGAATCCCAGCTTCTTCATGGGCTGCCATGGAACTGTGAAATGATTACCAAGCTTTCAGAATTTAGTTTCTTCCTATCTCTACTTCAGATCTATCCCATCCCTAGACCCATCTCAACTCTCTCTCTCTCTCTCTCTCTCTCTCTCTCTCTCTCTCTCTCTCTATATATATATATATATATATATATATATATATATATATATATATACATATATGCTGGGGACTCCACACTCTAACTACAATCTATGACTGAACTATGCACCAGATCCTTAAATGGATATAATTTGATCCACGTTGTAAATCTCTTTCTATAATATATAGTAATATGTGAAACTTATCTTGGAGGACTCTAAGCAATTAAGTGAGGTAAAGTGGTTAGAGTTCTCTAATGCAGGGTTCCAGAGAGGACACTAGGAAAGGAATAATACTGCATAGATCATAGCTCCAATTTATCAAATGTTCACTGTGAGTTTGGCTTTTTGTGCTCTAATTTAATCATTCACTTCACCCATTGGGAAACGGACTCCACTGTCCCAGCATAAGAAATGAAGGGTTGGAGTTCACTTGTCTTACTTTTCTATTTTTTTAACGCAAGGCCACACCACGTATCTACTCAACCACAGAATCAGTACTTGATTTTGAGTGTTGAGGTCTGCAGTACTCTAAAGCCCATGCCTTCAAGTCACTCCCTGGGAGTCGAGACTGGGGAACAGAACACTTTGTAAAGTAATTTAATAGTAATAAGGTCCTATAGACAGCTGTCAGTCATTCAACGCTCCATCCATGTATTTCAGAAAGGCTGCAGGTGGCTTTTAACGATGTGCCATGAGCACTGAGTTTCAGAAGACCCCATGTCAAGTGAGGAAGGCTGGAAAGGGTTTGTGGGGCAAGGGAGTCACATGAGAGGATTCCTTGATAACTAGTAGGCTTTTCTCTGTACAAAATGGGATACAACCCACTGCTAGCCACACAGGTGTCTACGGATGCCTTGGACACGATATATTAAATTTTCAAAACTAAAAATGTTAGTCTGTAGGCAAAGACAGTGAGCAAGGATAATGAGAGTCACAAGAACACTGGTTTCATCAGCACGGAGCAATAACTCAACATTGTGGCCCCCAGTGAAGTCACTCTGCAGGTCTCTCATTTGGAACACGCGGCAGTTTTCCAGAAATGTAATCAAATCTACAAGTTTGACTACCTCAGCCTACAGAGCTTAGGGGAAGTATGTTCTTCATCTTTTGAATCCATTCTCAATGAGAAAATTTGAAAGGTTTTTTTTCCTTTTTGTGGTCTAAGTAGTATGACTACAACATTAAGAACAGGATTTTCAGATTAAAGAAAGCCCAATTAAATCTAAATTTTAAACACATAACCAATGATTGTTATGCAATAATTAGGACATACTTGTATTAAAATATTTGTTATTTATATGGAACTTGGATTTATCTGAAATTTAAAAAGACACCATTTTTCTTTTAATCTGGTCACTTTATTTAACCTGCTACTTAACTTACATTTAAAATCCCAGATTTATTCATTAATAGTGACTCCTCTCATAACCTCCTTTGCAGAGGGCCAAGGAGCTACAATGCTCAGTGCCAGCAGAAACATAGACTGTGACTGGTACCTGCTGCCCCTTCCCACAGGACCTGATCTGAGAGATGCTGACCCCAGGCCAGGGGAAACAAAACAGTCAAATCAAGGCACTGTTCCTGTGAATTCCCTTCAGGGTTGACCTTGGATCTTTTGCCACCTTCCTGTGACCCGGCTCGAGTGTTTTTTTCTGAAATTTTCTTAAGGGATTGTGTTAGCTTCCTTTGCACAAACCTTATCTCTTCCTTGGAGTGTGTTTTAGTTTGTCTGGATAAGGCTAAGTATTCCCTGGATTCTCCAAGGCTCCACGTTGCTCTTAGTTTCTGTGGGATTTCTTTCTTTGCTTATTTGCTTTAGGAAAAGACTCTCTGATAAAAGAAAGCAGCAATCAGGAAGCCAGAGGATCTACTATGGAAGCTGCCTACTTAGGGCCCTGCATCATCCTTGGGTTACAGGGATTATATTTGTAATAGTAAAACCCAGAAGCATCTTTTTAAAAATTAAATTATTTTGTTTATTTACATTCCAAGTGTTGCTCCTCTTCCCTGTCCCCCCTCCCAGAGTTCTTCATTTCACCCCCCACCCCTTTGCCTCTGAGAGGGTGCTCCCCCATCCACCGCCCTCACGACCCTACCACCCCCACCTCACCCTCCCAGCATCTTCTTTCCCTGGGGCATCCAGTCTCTACAGGATTAGACACACTCTCTACCACTGAGGGCAGACAAGGCAGTCCTCTGCTACATATGTAGTTCCTTCAATTCTTCCCCTAACTCTTCCACAGGGGTCCCTGCCATCAGTCCAATGGTTGGCTGTAAGTACCTGCATCTTTCTCAGTCAGCTGTTGGTGTTGGTAGAGCCTCTCAGAGAACAGCCATGCTAAGCTCCCGTCTACAAGCACATCAGTAATAGTGTCAGAGTTTGGTGCCTGTGTGTGAGATGAACCCCAAGTTGGGCTGGTCACTGGTTGTCCATTCCTTCAGTCTCTGCTTCACTATTTTTGTCACTGCATTTCCTTTAGACAGGAACAATCCCAGAAGCATCTTAACATGACCCATGGTAGTCGACCACGTAAAGTGGCTTTGCTTTTTATACACAGTGCATTATAGGCTTCCCTAAATGGTAGGATTGATGAAAGGAGGAAGAAGCTAGCAATAAACTCTAAAGCCAACTCACCATTATATCTTTGACCCACTTTAAAAGAATCTTAGATTCAAAAATTAACGAGGATGGTACATGCCTGCAATCTCGAGTGGGAAGCAAAAAGGTCGTGAGTACAAGGCCAGCCAAAATCTTATCTCAATAAAATAAGGCAGAATGAAATACAGGAAGAAAATTCCGGTTCCTCTTTAGCCTTCTCACTGAAATATTCATCATTCTACATCATCATTTTTCTCTTTTGTCTCTTGATTCGAGCATTATTTATATAAAATTATCAAGGGATCAATTTCTATTTTTTTTTTAATCAGAAAGGTGATCTCTCTCCTTATGATAAAATCCTATAGTTATTCTTATGGTGCTATGACAAAGATACCTGACAGAAAAAAAACATTAAAAATAGGAAAGTTATATTTTTAGCTCAAAGTTTAAAAGATATTTCAGTCTATCATGGTGGGGAACACATGGGATGTTCATGGGAGCAGTTCTACCCATGGAAGTTGGGGTACACGACAGGGCAGTGGGTTAGGGAGCTGAGTGCTAGATCAGAATCAGGACTGGGTATAACTTTCAGAGAATCACCCCTGCTGATATCCACTAGCCAGGATCTACCTCCTAAAAGCTCAAAATGGTGCCACTATCTGGAGACCAGTATTTGTGCCCCTTGGGTGCCTTTCATACTCAAGCCATAACAAGACTTACTGAAGACATATTTCAAAGGCTGGAGATATACCTCAGTTGTTTAAGTACTTGTCACAAAAGCACAAGGAATGGAGTCTGACTCACAGAACCTACTGAAACAGGCAAATGAGGAGGCAAGTGTTTTCTAATACCGGTGCTAAATATGCAGAACTAGAGGATCCCTTGTCCTTGCTGGCTACCCGGCCTCACCTACTTAGCTACCACTAGTTCAGAGAGAAAACCTGTCTCAAAACAATCAAAGTAAATCACTCTTGATGAGTGACATCTGAGGTTGTCCCTTAGTTGCCATGTTCAGATGCTGACAATTAACAAGTGGGACTCTATAAAACTAAAACTTTTCTGTACTTCAAAGGAAACAACCAAGTGTAGAAGGGATGCACAAAATTAGAGAAAAATATTTGCCAACTATTCATCTGATAGATGATTAATGTACACAGTGTATAAAGAAGTAGAAAGACAGAAAGCAAATGACCGAATTAAAAATTGGACTATGGATCTAAACAGAGAGTTCTCAAAAGAATGAAAAAGGTTAAGAAACATCTCAGAAAGTGTTCACAGTTATTATAAATTAGGAAATGAAAATTAGAACAACTTTGAGGTTTCATCTGGCCACAGGCAGAATGGCTAAGGTCAATGGAGCAACCAACAATAAATGCTGGCAAGGATGGGGTCAGGGAGAGCCCCCATTCACTGTTGGTGGGATTGTAAAGTGATAGAGCCACTCTGTCGATCAATGTGGAGAATGTTTGAAAAGCTGGAAATATATCTACCATATAAGCATCAACTGTAAATAGCTTTTCTGTTGGTTTAGGGCCTCTGTGTTTCTTACCCATCTATGCTGGAATTTTGATGGCAACTTTGACTCAGTTTTTTTGCCTTTTTTTTAATTAGATATTTTCTTTATTTACATTTCAAATGCTATCCCAAAAGTTCCCTATACTCCCATCCCTGCTCCCCTATCTACCCACTCCTGCTTCTTGGCCCTGGCATTCCCCTGTACTGGGGCATATAAAGTTTGCAAGACCAAGGGGCTTTTCTTCCCAATGATGGCTGACTAGGCCATCTTCTGCTACATATGCAGCTAGAAACACGAGCTCTGGGGTTACTGGTTAGTTCATATTGTTGTTCCACCTATAGGGTTGCAGACCCCTTCAGCTCCTTGGGTACTTTCTCTAGCTCCTCCATTGGGGGCCCTGTGTTCCATCCTATAGATGACTGTGAGCACCCACTTTTGTATTTTCCAGGCACTGGCAAAACCTCACACGAGACAGCTATATCAGGGTCCTTTCAGCAAAATCGTGCTGGCATACGCAATACTGTCTGGGTTTGGTGGCTGATTATGGGATGGATCCCCGGGTGGGGTAGTCGCTGAATAGTCCATCCTTTCATTTTAGCTCCAAACTTTTTCTCTGTAACTCCTTCCATGGATATTTTGCTCCCTATTCTAAGGAGGAATGAAGTATCCACACTTTGGTTTTCCTTCTTGATTTTCTTGTGTTTTTTCAGATTGTATCTTGGGTATTCTAACTTTGACTCTTGAGTGGGTCTTGTACAAGTAAACACAGCTGCTCTAGACAGTGTGTGCATGTCATGCCATGTCGAGAAGTCAGCACTGCACAGCTCTCCTCCCCATCCATTGGCTCTTACATTCTTTCTGTCCTCCCCCCCACCCACAGTATCCTGAGCCTTGGATGATGGAATAACCCTATAGATGGCCATCTACAGATGAGCACTCAGAGCTATTTGATCTTAGCTCTTTAACTAGTCACACGTCTCTGCATTCATCACCACCCACTCTCCATGTTGTGAATACCATAAATCTATGAGAATAAACACAAATATTTAGAAAGCATTTTTTATAGCATGACCATTTAGTAAGAGAGCAATAGGTTTTCCCAGGGCTGCTTATTTTCACAGTCATGGACTTTTGGTCAGGTTTATAGTACCAGGTGTTAGATTCCTCTTTTTACCTAATCAGAAAGCAGCTGGTTACCCCCACAACCATCATACTACTATTACACAGTAGGTTCATCTTGCTAGTGGGTCAGTATTAGACTGTGCTGGCCCAACTCTAGGAAAGACCACTGATGTGTTTTCTTCCTCCGAAACCTGATCATACTTTCTGGTATTATATGAGCTCATTTCAGCCCCATTCCAATATACTTTTTAAATTACATCTACATAGAAATTTGGGAAAAGGAAAATAATGATACTGATGCTGCTTGGAATACAAAGAAAAATACCATTTCTCTTAAACTCAGTGGGGGAAATGCCAGATATCCTACTTTTGGTGACATTGATCTAAAATAGTTTTGAATGTTTCCTGGATATATGTGAAGTCACTTTAGGTATATCAAAAATTTCATTTTCCCTAATATTAGAGAATTAAATATTCATTTTAGTACGTGACTATCCACAAGCAGTGTTTATAGCTACTCTGAAAGAACAGGACAACAAATCCACCCTTGGAGCTTATTAAGAGCTTGATTTTAACATTCTCTTTAGATTTGGTGGTGTTAACTGTGTTGTAAATTAGTTGGTGATGGCAGAATACTTATTAAAATGTGCTTTAAAGTGTTGCCAGGAGAGGTAGTTAGTTGGCTTAGAAGAAAACTAAGAGACTTTTGCATTTTACTGCTTATTATCTTATTAAGAAAATAATAGAAATACAGATGAAATTAAGAGAAGTCAGCACACTATATGTGTGTATGGTTAATGATACACTATACCATCGATCATTATATAGTCAAAGAATTAAGTATTAAGTGCTGAAGAAGTTTATCTTGTGACTCTTGATACACTTGTTAAATTAAATCACTACGCTGGTATGTTTCTGGACTTGCTAGTTGACTGTAAGTCAAATTCATCCTACCACATATTAGAAATTCCATCTGTAATTTTTATTTGAACATTTTTCTTTTTTTCCCCAATAATGTAATTCCACCCTGGCCACCCACAAAAACGACAACATAGGATTCTTTTGTGTGGTGATGGTATTTTGAGAACAAAATAACATTACTTGCAATTAAACTGAATATCTGAATGTCTGCATGATTCTGTAATGTGTTGTTTTGAGAATAACTGTGTGCTCTGTCTTTAAAGTTCTGTCTTTGACTTGAAGACCAGTTAGCCTTGGCGGGATGATAATTTTAGGGTAGCAGTGGCAAAGGGAAGCAAGGGTTCCAAAGTGTCCTTTCCAACGTTGAATATGGGAGAAACTCTGTTATTTAGCTCTAAAATTATCCATAAGAGATGAACTGCTCGGCATGGCCTGTTGTACCTAGTATGCCAGTTTCTGTCTTTGATTTGCCAGGCTAGGCTGGACTGGAGCAATAAACCACACCAAGGCACAAGTGGATTCAAACAACAGATGAGTTCTTGTTCTCACTCTTGATTCACCATAGGTCACCAGAAAGCTTTATTGCATCACAATATTGCCTGTATTCTCAGATCTGTCCTGATAAAGTCA
Source organism: Mus musculus (assembly GCF_000001635.26). Lineage (NCBI taxonomy): Eukaryota > Metazoa > Chordata > Mammalia > Rodentia > Muridae > Mus > Mus musculus. The sequence goes on from NC_000081.6 coordinate 11,451,790, forward strand.
CCATCGTCTAGAATGCCACTACTCAAAATTTCAGGAAGGAAGTAATGAAAGCAAGAACTCTTCAGGGTGTAGACTCTGTATCAGGGAAACAGGTGGTGTCACATAAGCTCTAACAAGTGCTTCAAAGTTTCCTGTTCTTGGAACTAACACAAATCACTTTTGACATTTTAGGATTTAATTACAGTGAACAAGATAAAACTCCATTGAGATAAACACAGGGTCTGCTATTTAGGATATCAAATCCTCTCATGTATGTGTAAATATGTGCAAAAAAAGTGGGGTGTTGAAGGCCTTGATGTAAATGAGTGGATAGTATTTAAGACAGCAAGTACTATCAATTTTATTGATTATCGATTCAGCTTCTATGATCTCACTTTTGAATTGCTATGACTAATATAGTTGGCAGAACTGATTTAAGGGAGGAAGGCTATATTTTGATTTGTGATTTTAGAGGGTTACAGTCCATCATCATCACAATAAGGAATGCACGGAAGATCAGCTCTGTCTTTTGTCTTTTTTTTTTCCAGAGCTGAGGCCCGAACCCAGGGCCTTGTGCTTGCTAGGCAAGTGCTCTACCACTAAGCTAAATCCCCAGCCCCTGATTTTGTCTTTAGCAATGCAAACATGAGAGTAGATGTTCATTCACACCATAGACTAGGAAGCAGAGGAGGTATGTGAGCACAAGGGGAAAGCATAACTCTCAAAGGCCCATAATTCATTCATTCATTCATTCATTCATTCATTCGTTTGTTTGTTTGCTTGCTTGATTGTTTCTAGACAGGCCCTGTCTCTCAATCTATGCACCCTTCCAAGGTGGGGGCCAAGAGTTCACAAAAATTCATAAGCACATAGAGACATTTCAGATTTAAATCATGATACTTAATCCTGTTCTTTCAAAGACTCTTGGCCAAATGCATTTATCTTAACTTCAAGAGTCTCCCAAATCTTTGCATTGTCAAGATTGTTTAAAAGTTCACAGTCTCTACAGAAACTCAAGGCGACCTCTTCTCTATGTGTTTGTAAAATAGAAAAAAATGTACATACTTCCAGTGTATAATAGAAAAAAAAACATTTTTCATTCAGAAAGGGAAGGATGGACCAAACCAATACAAAACCTCCTAAGTACAACACCAGGCCCTGAAGCTCCATGTGTTTAGGGAAACATTCAGGGAAAGGGTGTTCTTTTGCAACTCTTATTAAATAACACATTTAATTGGGGTTTGCATTTCAGAGATTCAGTCAGTTATCCTCATGGCAGTGAACATGGCAGCACAGAAGCAAATTTAGTAGAGTTCTACATCCAGATTTGAAGGCAGCAGGAGAGAGAGAGAGAGAGAGAGAGAGAGAGAGACACACCGTGGGCTTGGCTTAAACTTCTGAAACATCAAAGCTCATACTTCCTTCAAGAAAGCCATACCTACTAATTCTTTCAAATAGCACCACTCCTTAAGCATTCAATTATATGAGCCTATGGGGCCTGCTCTTTTTCAAACAATCACATTGCAGTCCTTGGCTCCCATAGGCTTGTAGCCCTATCATAATGCAAAAATGCATTCAGTTCAACTTCAAAAGTCCCCATGAACTATAACAGTCTCAACACTATTTAAATGCTCAGAATTCAAAGTCTCTTCTGAGACTCAAGGCAATCTCTTAACTGTCACCCCTGTAATATCAAAATAAAAAAGCAGATCACATACTTCCAACGTGCAGTGGCACCGACTATTCGTTACTATTCCAGAGGGAGCAAAGTGAGGAAAAACTGGACAAAAGCAAGTCTAAAAATCAGCTAGGCAAATGTTAAACTCTGAATTTCCATTTCTATTTCTGTTCCTAACTGACACTCTGAATGTATTTTACTGTTGGTATTCTTATGGGCATTCTGATCTCATCTTTAGACTTTTGCACACACATCCACAAAGTACTTACATGTGTCCATGAAGTACACAGATGTATCATCTATTGCTGTGATAAACCATCATGCCCAAGGGAACTTATAAAAGAATGTGTTTAATTTGGCTTATAGTTTTAATTTTGGCTTATAGCACACAGTAGTGGAACAAAAGGCTTGGTGGGAAGAAGAGCCAGGAGATCACTTTTTGACCTGCAAGCAAGAGGAGAGGAGCATGCTGGGTATGACAAGAGGCTTTGGAAACCTTAAGCCTCAGTGACACACCAACAAGGCCACACCTCTTAATCCTTCCCAAACTGTCCCACCAATTGGAGACCAGGTAATCAAATATATGAGCTTAATTGGGAGGGGGCATTTTTATTTAAATCACCACACCCTACTTCTCTGGGATTGGTTTTCTGTGTTCATTATTTCCAAAGTTTGAAAAGAATTAAATCTCTATCTCTGCAGGGACTTGTGAAATCTAACTGCACTGTGGTAGGGAAAAAGATGAAACCTTTGGAATTTGTGACTCATAGCAATCAAACCTGGAAGTAGTCATGCAGTCCTTGGTAAGAACATTACTACATGTCGATTTTGTTGTTCCAGCTCTTGCCTAGCACCAGTTTGTCCACTAGTTTAAAAAATATGTTCACAAAGCCATTGTATAAAGAAAGTTGTGCCAGCAAACACCAAAATACCTGACAGAATCAAAGAAGGCAGAGCTTTATTTTGTCTAATGGTTTCAGAGAGGCACAGTCTATCATAGTGGACAAGGGCCATTGGGTGCAACTGTCCATGGTGCCAGGAGTGTGAGGTTGAGCAGCCCTTCACATCTTAGCAGATCAGGAAGCAGCATAAACAGACTGACATCAGTATACCCTGCCTGCACCCGCTAGATCCCTCAAGACTCCACATCCCTCAGAACAGTATTACAACCAGAGAAGGAGGATTCAAAATGTTAGATTGTGTTGGACATTTCAAAATAAGCACAAATCCCTTTCCCTATCCTCAAGATTTCTGGATCTAGGTTTTGAGATAAGCTCTGAGACCGTCACTGTTTACAGTCTAGTAAAAGCCACCACAATACAGCCTCCAGCTGTGTGACTGGTCTTTGAACATTTGCTCCTCTTGTTCTGAGCATGCTTCAGGTTTGGAGGATATGGTCTGTCCATGTGGACATGCTCCTTCTTAACTTTATCTTTCCTTTAGAATTTTCTTTGCGAGTTCTCCAGAGTGTGAGGCTTGGATAGTCCCTTTAAGTTGCCCTTTCCATAGGAAATTAAAAAAGAATTTCACCTAAACCTCTCTTGAGGAAAACAAAGTCTAGAAACAACGACACATGTTCACATGGAGACTTGTGCTTTCAATTGGCTCTCTTTTTTCCCCTTGGCACCCGCCAAAAGAATTGTTATACTGCGAAGTCTGTTGGAAACAGTCTGCTTTAGAAATTCCACCTTAGGTGGAAATGTGAATCATCATAGTTGAGCATTTTCCTGTTTTGCAAAGCCGTCCTTTGGAATCGCTATCACATTCGTGTCTGTACATGGATGGCAGCTTTGCACACAGCCCTTTCCTATTTTATTTTTTTTCTGCTCAGGTACCAAACTTGGTTTTCATGTCCCAATAGACTAATAAGATGGCTTTGTTCCTAATGTTTGCAAAGAGCTGGTTCTCTATCTCTCCGCAGGGACTGGTGAAATCTAACTGTACTGTGATAGGGAGAAGGATTAGGCCTTTGGAATTTGTGACTCATAGCAATCAAATCTGGAAATGTTCATGCAGTCCAGTCCTCTGAAAGAATATTACTGACTGTTCATTTTATCCTCCCAGCTCCTTCCTAGCGCCGGTTCCTGTGATAGTTTAAAAATGTTCACAAAGCTATTGTATAAGGAAAGCCACGCTGGCAAACACCCAGTGTTATAAACATTTATTACCAAACCAAGAAAAACATTTTCATAAATGTTCGAGGAATTTTCCCCCCTTTTCGATCGGTCCTCCAAGGATTTATTGCAACAGCCGCTCCACTAACACACACGTTTGCTAGTGTTCCCCTGACGAGATGGTGTTAACGTGATGACGGGACAGCTTTTAGAGCTTCATGCTTTTTTATTTTTTTCAGACAGGTTTCTTAAATTTTTTTTTTGTTTGTTTGTTTGTTTGTTTCAGTGATGTGTAGGCTGAGTGTCACAAGCGCTCATGACTAGATTATCTTTCATTTTAAAATGAAGAAGTTCATATTTTAGTTTCTTTATGTCATCCTACCCACTTGCTCGATTGAGTTATTAGAGAGAAATTTAAGTAGCTTAATGTTAGTAATTTTCTTGCAAGGGTCGTTGGTGGGCTTAGGCCTCCCTTCCTCATTTAGCTAACAGGACTGATGAAAACAACGTGCTCCAGAGGTGGTAAACTCTAAGCAGATAGTATTTGAAGTATTTCCGCCCAATCTCTCTGGCATGGCATGCTAAGTGGTGGTTTAACGCATATAAAAGTGTGAGTGAGGAGGTGTATTGTTCTGTGAACTTTACAAGTAAGGAAACAAAACCTCCCATAGGATCCACAGGAACTTGCTCACGTCATATGGAGAACATGTGGTCAAAGACTGGCTTCACCCTCAAATGCTTAATGTGGACCTCAGTGCTCTTTCACAAACAGCAAAGACTAGGCAGACTTATATCCATGGATTGCCTTACACGCTCTTAAGTGACTTTTTAAAATCTTTTTTTTTCCTTTTTTTTTTTTTGTTTGTTTTTGAAACAGGGTCTTCATATGTAGCATAGGCAAGGCTTAAACTTGTAAGAGTCCTGTCTCAGCTTCCCAAGTTCTGGGTTTACAGGCATACATACCATAGTGCCAACCCTGTGGTGAGGTATTATAATTAGTCGTACAACTTTAGGAACATAGACACTTTGATATCAACAGTACAGACTCTGAGTCAGTGGGTCTGCCCTGGAGCCTTAAGGCATTGATGGTGTTCTTAAATCACCATCCTTTTACTCTCTCTCTCTCTCTCTCTCTCTCTCTCTCTCTCTCTCTGTGTGTGTGTGTGTGTGTGTGTGTGTGTGTGTGTGTGTATGTGTGTGTGCACCCACATGTATGTGTATATGTGTGTACTGGTCACTCTTCAAGATGACCCAGAATCAACTTCCAGCCCCTATATGGTGACTTATAACTGGCTGTAACTTCAGTTCCAGGGGCTTTAAGCCCCCGTGCTGGCCTCCATGGGCCCCAGGCACATAGTTGCTGCACACACATAATACACGCAGAACATCTGTACATATAAAAACAATTATTCATGCCCATGCAGCACTGCAAGAAATTTGTTTTCTTCTTTTCAACTGCGCTCTGCCTGCTAATTAGCCCTCAGAGCAATTGCTTTCTAATACAATAATCATGCCCTTCCTAGCTCATTTGCGTAATTCTCTGTCTCATTTCATGGTGGCTAAGTTTTCAATTTATGTTCATAAACTGTGTTTTATTAAAAGCATTGAGAAATATAGACTTGAAGAAGCATGTTCAAGATGAAATATGTGAGCTTTACAATGAAAGCAATGGCCTTCATGTGGAATTTCTTCTCCACCCTTGAGTCCCACCTCTCGGTGGTGATTTTTTTTTTCGGTATTCTAGAAGTTTCTGTCATTTCCATATTTTTAAATGGAAATTTTCCACTGGTATCATTCTGTACAGCACATGTACTACAGAGTATAACAAACTGGGGATTTTTCTTCCGTAGGCTTTCCATACTGCCAGTAACATGACCTTTAGTGTCTCTGTAGTGATGGAGCGATGACTCACCCACAAGTTCTGCGATCTACACGTCTCAGTCGTTCACGTTACAGCCTTTGTTTCTCAGTGTTCATTGCTCTTTGGGGAAGGGTTTGCTCATCTCCTCGCCCTTTCCTCCAACTTATACTGGATTCATACCTGACACAATCAGCCCCAGAGCAAATATACTGTAAGCAAATGTGAGAATCTATTGTTCTCCACACCCCTGTCACCTCCTGGAACACTGAAAAGAACAGGAAGAGAGTTTACGATGTTACTCACTCAAGAGTGAGTAAAAATTCCCCATTTATATTATTCTTCTGGGTCTGTTTAGTTTATGTAGATTATGTGACAACCTCAAACTACAGTTTTTCCCTTTAAAAAAACAACCCATCTCCTATTTCCACATGACTTCCTGGTATCTCCAGCACATTCACCTCCTTTCAGGGTCCTTTGGCTTCCCCAAGAAAGCAACTCTTGTCAGCCACCTGGAAGGTGGTCTATCTGCTTCTGCAGCTTCTTCCTGTGTTAAACTAGCCTCCAGGTGTTTTCTGTCCTTGGAGGTGCCCAAAGCTGCTATGCTGGCATGCTCGTTTGTGAGTGCAATAATTCTCAGGAGGCATAAATTCATATCCTGTTCTCACTATGTATTTTATTAACTGTGAGAATTACTTCATTGCCAGGACCTGGCTAGAAACTGACTTGGTACCCAGTGCTAACAACGTCTTTAAAAGCTTATAAATAGGGTCATAAACACTATTTGCATTACTAGAAATATGTATTTTTAGTCTTTCCAACACTTTTTCTCCCTTGATTACATTAATGTGCACGAGCTATTCAAAAGTAAGCACACAGTTCTCTCTGTATTTTCAAGTTGTGGTTATACATGGGCACTTTTTTGTTGTTGTTTTAACTACTTTTATAATCAAGTTAGACTTGTATATAGGCCTCATCTTTAAATGACACAAACCTTCCCAAGTTATATAACCTAAGGTGATTGCCTTGTTTTTAACTACAGTCAAAAATAATAAACCTGATTAATTTTTACTTATTTTGTGGGATAGGTATCTCTGTGCATGTAGTGCCTGAAGAAGTCAGAAGAGGGGGTCAGATTCCTTAGAACTGAAGTTACAGGACACACAGCTACAGGGACTATAACCGGGGTCCTCTGGGAGAACTGTCAGTGCTCTTTAACACTGAGCCATTCCTTCCATATATATACCTGTGATTTGATGGAAGTAATAACAAAGTTAAACTCTTGCTTAGAGTACATTACAGAATGTGAACTTCGGCAGAGTACCTTAATTACCAAGGTAGTGATAAAGTTACAAGCTTTTTCTGTAGAGGACATACTTGATGTCTACTGCCCAGGTTTCTGGGATAACATATCAACTTCACATCGGTGAAATATGAAATAAAAGCTTAAGAGGCACAACTCATTGTGATTTTTCCTCATTTCTTGAGATTACTCCTGCTGCTTGGAGATGGGAAACTCATTTTTTAAAAGCATGTTAGTTTCTCCATTGGGGGCCCTGTTCTATCCAATAGAAGACCGTGAGCTGCATATGTAGCAGAGGATGGCCCAGTCGGTCATCATCGGAAAGAGAGGCCCCTTGGTCTTGCAAACTTTATATGTCCCAGTACAGGGGAATGCCAGGGCCAAGAAATGGGAGTGGGTGGGTAGGGGAGCAGGGCAGGGCAGGGGGGGGGGGAAGGGTATAGGGGACTTTCGGGATAGCATTTGAAATGTAAATGAAGAAAATATCTAATGAAAGATTGAAAAAAGAAATGTAAATGAAGAAAATACCTAATAAAAAATTGGAAAAAGTTAAAAAAAAAAAAAAGCATGTTAGTTGAAAAATCTGGAAAAGAAACAATCTCACGCAAGGTTTCCTTTGATGGTAACTGGCTGCACGCTTGGAAGTTATGCTAATATATGCCACATATTATCCAGAAAACTTCCAAAGAACTCTAGGTCAGGCTTTGAATTCAGTTCAAGTAACCTGATGAGCACTTACTCATGCCACATACCAGACACTCTAGTAGGTAATGAAGTCAGAATAATTATGCAAGAGTCAGAGATGACAGAATCTGTCCTTAAAAACACATGGCACAGAAATAGAAAAATTCTTGTGTTGATATTTGTGAAGGGATGAGCAAAATTAATGGGAAAGTATTGATTATGTACCAACTTTTTCTCCTTAGTGTCTTTTTCTCCTTATGTTTGTTTGACTATGTATTTTATATTCCATTTCCTTAAGACAGATTATAAGAAATTTCCTCTCCATCTGCTTCTCACCTTACCATAATACAAGCTACAGTATCTTCTCTGTCATGAAGAACTGAATCCTCTGTTGAGGACGGTGGCCATGAGCAAGGGATATATATGACTCCCCAAAGCCAGAAGAATCAAGGACACCCCCCACCCCCCACCCCCACCCCTGCTGAGCTCCAAGAAGGCAATGGAGATGTTAGCAGTCTGACTCCAGCCAGTGAGCCAGTGCTCACATCATCCCTGTGATGTCATACGTCTCCCATGGTCAGAAACGAACTGCATATAAGGTGTATATCCTGCAAAAGCCAGGGCTCATAAAATCCAGAACCAAGGAGAATTAGCAAAGATAAGCCAGGACAGCAATACGGTACAGATGTGAGACAGAAGACACAACTGTAGTGTTAACACTTGGCAAGTGGAGGCAGGAGGATTGGGAGGGAGGTTCTAGGACACTTCAGGCACGCAGTAAGCCCGAGGCCAGCCTAGGCTCTGAGAGGCCCTTTCTCTAGCCAGCTACTCTACTGTAGTAACTTACAAGGACAATGAAAATGTGTTTTAATAAACAATGGCCTCTTTCTAACATCTGAGAAGTAGCAATACATAGACTAAAAAGAAAAAAATTTCAGCCCAGGAAATGAAAATAAGTGTTCTGTTTGTCACGCAGAGGTCACGCTCTGAGAACATGGGTGACGTTTTCCTTTGGAAAATTCAGTCATTCACTGTGTGTAGTTTGAAGGCTACTAAAGATAAAATGACAAAATCACCACATTTCCATTTAACTTTCCTCCCACTTAAGGCCAGCGCCCTATAGGAAGGGGCCCTAAAGCACATCAAACAACAGCATGAGCCACAGTCCACGTGAAGTATTATCCATCCTGTGTTCAGACCATCCACCTCTCATTAAGTGTCTGTAAATAGCAGCAAATGGTGCATACAATCACACAAAGCACCTTTTTGCAAATTTCTATACAGAATAACAACAACAAAAACATCCTGATTCATGGGTCTTCTTTAAAACAAATTTGGTCTTTGCAGTGTGCATTGTACCAGAATATAACCATGTTAAAAAGTATTTGAGTGTCCTAGCATAAAACTGGCAATGCACTTTGCCCCATGCCATCTGTTGGCCAGCAAATTATGAATGTCCATTTCTATGGAAGCAGACACTGCACGTGGAGGCAGTGTTAGTGAGTAGTAGTGGGATTTAGGACACTAACCCACATCATACTGAAATACATCGTGCTTGGGCTGGTGAGATGGTTGGTAAAGGCACCTGCTTCAGAGCTGCCAACCTGAGTTCACTCTCAAAGATCCACACGATGAAGGAGAGAACCTAGTCCTGAAAGTCATCCTCTGACCTCCACACAAGAATCCTGGCATGCTTGTGTCATCCACCAACCCCCAGCAAATGAAGGCAATTTTACATGTTTTTCAAAAGAAGATTAGTTCTTGGTAGATATGGCTTTCTGAATAACAACAACAACAACAACAACAACAACAACAAAAAACAGAAACAAAACCAAAACCAACCAAACAAACAAAAAACATGTTCCTGTTTTTGTTCATCATTATCTTTGTGAGGAACAAGCTGATTTGGGGTCTTCTGTGGCCTGATGAAATTTTTATCCCCTAGAGGAAGAACTGATCAAGTGATTGCTTGCATACAGCTTAGCCTCTGTTAGACCGTGGAGAACAAGACTAAGGCTGTTAGGAAATTGCTTGTGTTGATTTGGTGCTGATAAAAATCAAGGATTTCTCTTTTAGATCCTAAGAATACCAGCTGGTTTTACATACAGGTAACACATGGAGATTTACTTAACTAATAGTTAGCAGCTAAATCCCAGATTTAATGCTTGATTCAATGACTTGGGGGAACTGTCACTAACAGTTGTCATGAAGGTTAACCTTGGACACAGGCATTTTAAAAGTAAACTACATGTCTTTAAGGGATCAGTACCATTACTATGGAAAACACTTGAGTAGCTCTGCTGTAAGCAATATTTTGATGGGGAATTGCAGCCTCCCGCAGCCTTGAATAGGCTGGCTTTGACCTTGCTGCCACTGAGTTTAAGACCACCTGGGGTGGAGCCCTCTGACTTAGATGGCTCTATTGTTCTGTCACCTGCTGCTGCTCTTCTCCAAGACACTGCTACCTGCTGAGAGGCCCTTGAGATATTCTGGAGACAGCATCTGGCAGATCGCCTACAGGCTGGCAACAGGCACCAAGAATGGATTGGCAGGGGATGGGCCTCCCCCCTTTATAAGCACAGACTCTTAGTAAACTTGGGGGCCTTGAACAGAAACATGTCTTGGCCTCCATTATTTCTCTCATCGTTTCCTTCCATACAGCTCTGGCCTCCCACTCAGGAACCCAATTAGTGTGGCCGCAGGCGGTTATAGGGAATATTGATAATTATAAGTCCTAAGTACCAATTTCAATATAGCAAATCTAAATTACTTTAATTAGTTATGAATCACAGAATTCTCATGAGTATTTCCTACGCTTGGGTCACAGAGTCAACAGTGAACATGCGAGACCCCATGGTACGGTGAAGCCCCAAAGGCGCCAGGGACTGCAGCTAAATCGTATGACTTGCACCTGACTTCCTCATATAAGCCACAAACATCTTGAGAGCTGCGCAGGTGTACCAGGATACCGGTGAATCCATTTTGATGGAGATATGCCCCTGCTGCCCTGATTAGCTGAAGCTGCGTGCCTGGTGAAGTGGCGTGGCCTGCTGTGCGTGGATGGGAACTGAGAGTATAAAAGAGTGAGAGGCCCAGGGTTCGAGGGAGATATAAACAAGGGAGATATAAACAAGAAAAGAGAGGAAGACTGAATAAACGTGTGCAGAAGGATCCTGTAGCAGCGTCATTCTTCCTGGCCAGTTGGGCGCGCGCGAGACAGCTGGTGGCTCCTTTTCAGTTTCTGAAATTCAGCTGGCAGTCAAACTCATTTTAGCAACTATATAGGTTGATTCCTATAGTGTGCCTCTTAAATCACACACACGCACGCACACACGCACACACAAACAAACAAACAAACAAACAAAACCACGAAACATCTCACTACATCTATGAAGGCTCAAGTTATAGCTCCATCAACTCCCCAAATTCTTTAAAATAGTCTCACTGGGTTTCTGAAGAGACAGATTTGGATATGTATTTTTGTCTCCTTGCTAGTCAAAATATTCAACAAGAGTCTCTCGGGGTAAGATTGTTTTTCTTAAAAACCAAAGAGCATTTGCAGCTATGATACCTCATGACTATAGCTACTTAAACAAGACATGGACAATGACAAAACCAGTTGTCAAGCTAAAGCAGAAGAGGGAAATATCACCAGGTCTCACCCCTAGACAAAGAACTACAGGCAACTAATGACGGCTGAGACAGGGGGAATTAGTTTCTCCTAGGGATGAGGCCCCAAATGGGCTATCAAGTACAAAGTGATCAGCCTTGAAATCACATATACACAAACACCACCAAATGGGCTCAGCCTGGCTCCGTTGTTATATTGATATGTAATAGTACACATATGTGTGTATAACAATAATCAAAAACTTGACCGTTAATTTGAGATGATGCATATGTCTATATGTACCAGGCAGCAATATCTTGATTGTGAATAATAACGACATGTTGGCTGATGTTATGGGATCCATTTAGATCCAACACAGCTCAAACACCAGGTCAATGCAGATGACAGACATTTATTGTAATCAAGCTGCAGCTGATGGATGAGGCTTGCAGAACAGACTCAAGAGCTGAACTACAACACTGTGCCAGAATATCACAGAATATTTCACTTTGCAAACCACAAACATCTGTGCCAAGTTATTGTTACATTTTTCCACCAATCAGGATTTAGGGATAAGTGCTTTCTTTATGTGGTTGATCTATGTCAACCGATGAATGCCAACTGATGAACTAAAAGAATGAAGGTTTTACAGTTCAACCAATCAAATACATTTGTTCTTTAATAGTTAGGAACAGTCATTATTTTGGGGCAAGTAAAAGATGAATAACAGAAGCTGTGGTTAGGTACAGTGATTATATTCTGAAACAGAAGATAACAGAAGCTGTTCAGCTATTGAGAGGTTCCCAACTCCCCTAGGGCCTGGGACCTTGAACAAAATACTTTGTTCAACCATTAAGCTAATTCAGACCTGATGTTTAAATCTTACTTTTAGTTTTCCAAAAGAAATTGAACTAGCTGACCAAGTGCCATCCATTCTATAGGAAATTCAAATAGAACCAGAATTCACAGATAGATAAGTCTAGCATCTCATTTTAAAAATAAAGTCCTAATAATCACAGATTCTAGAATGCAGATGTCTATAGAGGGTTTCCTCCCTTCACGGCTCATACTTCTTCTACAAGTTCTTTGCTCTCAAAAATTACAGAAAAGCCACTATTATGGCACCTCTGCCACAAACTGCGTGCTACAGAAAACTATAGGTAGGAGACTCCTTACATGTGATTTCCTTTCTAAGAGTAAAGTAATACCTATCTCACACCAAGTTAACAAATTTTCTTCTTCAGTTTTCATCCCATGCAGCTTGACTTCTTGGAGTCTCAGAGGAACGGAGAGAAAACACCAATTGAACTGCCGGTCAAGTGTGTCAGATAAACTAGAAAGAAGAATTGAAATGCTTATAAAAGTTCTTGGGAGATGTTGCATGTATTTAATTCCTGGCCAATTTATATTGAGCTTATATCTTTCAAAATATATCACTTATGATGGATTTGGAGGATATCAATAAAACAGTGCTCCATAAAATAAAATCTTAAATCAAAATTTATGTTATGCAACTATTTGTTGTATAAGTATATATGGCCATCTTGTCTTGTATGTGAAAAATAGAATTTTTCTCAGCATTCTAGACAGAGTAGAGTTACAGACTGAGATATGACCTACGTATGATCTTAAGTAATCATATAAATACGTAACAGTAGTCAGTTCACTTTGTGCAAAGCACACTAAATTAAAAGACAGGTGTTAGCGTTGGATGTGGTTCTGTGTAAGTAAGGCCTGCCTTTATTAGTTCAATAGCGGACAATCATTTCTATCCTGGTGACCGAGCTCAGCTTCATGGACAGAAAACCAGGGCATTGACTATAGCCCTGTGTGTTCTGAACTGATTTCCTTCATCCAGTTTTATTTCAAAGTCAAATTTTCATGCAATTCTAGCTCACTCTTTTTTCTTCCTTTCTTTCATCATTTCTATCTAAAAAACAAACAAACAAACAAAAAACCAACCAAAAATGGTGTGCTGCAGTCTGATTGGGTTGGCATACAAACGTGGTTGTGTATATTTAATGTCTGTAATTTACTGCTATGTGCTTATCTCCAAGTTCTGATGCTTCTCCATCCCACGTTCTGTCCTGTAAACAGACAGAGCATCTGGGTTAATTTTCTACTGCGGGACTTCCTGTTCTTGAGTGAGATTCCAATGCGTCCTGGAAGGAGTGAGGACTATAGAGAACCTAAGGAGTTTTTGCAGAGAGAGATTACACTCTGTGTCCACAGAGATGCAGACTACGCCTGGGTCAACATGAGTGCCAAGATTTCCTTCTGACCTACTTCTAAGAGAAAGATTTGTTTCCGTTCCAGCATGTAACAGAGTATTAAAAAAAAAAAAAAAAGAAAAAAAGTTCACGTTTCCTGACAGTCTAAACACCTTTTAATGGATTGTTCATGGCTCGTGATGAAGAGGATAGAAATGTTGGTCTATATAAGACTCTGAATTATTGGCCATTTCCTTCAGTTCCACGGGTGTTATGACTTCGAGCCTCTACTTTAAGGCTTTAAAACATACAAACCATCACCTTAGTGATAGTTACCCAGTAAAGATTTGAATTCCATCATTTTCCTATGCATCTAAATGACTAATGTGCTTTCTTTTTCATAACCTGCCTTTGCTGTATTTATCTAAGTTTTCCATGGCATCTCATTGCCTTTTTGCCACCAAATGCTCTCCTCTGCTGATCTTGAATGATTGACAATTATAGTCCTGGTGTATATGGCCTGTGTCTGAGACTCTTGGGATAGTTTACATTTGCGGTGTGGAACAAAGAAGAACAATGCTTTGCTGTTTCTGAGAACTCACCGTCATAAACTAGATTCCTAGGAAGTTCAGGCCTGCTCTGTGACAGCCATCTGGATGTCTGGGAGATTCATGTCAGAATGATCAATTGGTATAGATAACAGCCTTAAGAAACAGTACAGAGCGAGGTTTCAGCCAGTCAGGATATGCTCATGGAATGATTTGCAAAAGTTTTATGGCTTTCAATTTATATTTGTTGAATATTTTAAGAAAACATACAGGACTTGGGTGTGGTACCCCCTTTCTGTCTCTCTGTCTCTCTCCTTCTCTCTCTCTCTCTCTCTCTCTCTCTCTCTCTCTCTCTCTCTCTCTCTCACGCACACACACACACACACACACACACACTCACACACACACACACACTCACACACACACACCACACAGCTTCTACTTATCTTCAGGTGGGATATTAGGTAGATGGCAGGTATTGTATGTTGTAGAATTTCCTTGTCCCGAGTTGATGGAGAGAAATGACTCCTTTCAGTTCGGTCTTGAATGTAGGGATGTGTTAAGTGATCACTTTTATTAGTAATTAACTTATGTGAGCTGACGAACATGTCAATCAGACCCATTTTGGAATGCCACGTTCTTTCAGTTCAGTTTCTTTTCTTTTATGCTCCGAAAATTTTCAACATTCTTAAAAAGCAACCATTTCAGCAAGCCTGGGCACCACATTAGAGTGACTTTACTTGAAAGGATGAAGGAAAGAAAGAAAATGTCAGCTGATATAAGTGACACCAAAATGCTGACAGAAAGAGCTCAGGGCTGATTCTTACATTTTCCTAGGAGGACAGATAAAGGGACATGATGGAAGGCTTAGCCTAAAGAGGTGAGGGAGAAGTGTCATGACAAATTCAGCTCCAAGTCATGTAGAAGTCTGGCCCAGGCCTTCTTTCCTGTGTCTTGGGTGTTCACTCTGTCAAACAAGTACTTGGACGGTCTCTGAAGGGAGGTAGAGAACTAACTTTCCCTCTAAGTTGACAGCCAGAACCTTCACACACCTAAATAAACAGCCGTCCATGCCAAACATCACATTCATTTATAAAGAGATGTCAGTAGTGGGGCTAAAGCATTGCTTTAAAGATTTCCTGTTGGAAGGCATGACTGAGGAGCTGGAGGACAGCTTCGCATGGCTGAACCAATAAATGCTCTTCAGTGTTTCCCCCAGGTCTCAGCCACAGTTGCAACTCTCCACAGATGAGCAATTAAACCTGCTTCTTTGAAAGTGAAATGGCTGGGACATGGCTCAAAAAGCCAAAACTTGTCTGTGTGGATTTGACGTGATGATGACTGGATTAGTGGCAAATCTTTCATTGCTTCCTTTGATCTCAATTTGGACTTTAGTTTTGGCCTTTTTATGCTGAGTCTGTTTCCTTTGTTCAAAGATTTTGACAGTGGCATTCATGACTCCACAGTAACTGGGGAGAGCCTCTCTCTCTCTCTCTCTCTCTCTCTCTCTCTCTCTCTCTCTCTCTCCCAGTTTCATTTTGTACTTGCTTTTATTCCCGTGCTTTTTGGGGTCCCTGTGTTTTCCAGGTGAGTACTCCCCCTGATAAATACTAAAAGCCTGCAATAACATTCAAACCAGAATTGTCAGAGGCAAAAAAAGTAGTGAAGATGATACTAAATATATAACATGTGTGAAGTACCATGTAAATAGGTTTACACATTTTTATAAAAATATATTTCACATGTACATGATTTCCATAACTGTTCATATATTTATGCATTGCAGCTCAGATATTAACCTAAATATTCCTGGGCCCAAAGTCCATCTTGAATTCCTATGTTTATTCTACCTTTATGCTTCCAAATGCCATGGGCAAGCATGTGTGGAATGCACATTTCATATGCCTAATATTGATTGTTTTCATGTAATAGATTAACAAATTAAATTATTTAAAATGGGTGCTTACCATGTATCCCATGAACTTGTGACATAAAATTTAAAAAATGTATATCTTAAGATATATAAATATGTATCTTTAAAATACATCTTAATATATCTTAAAATAACATATCTTAATATATAAATATAATATAAATATATATTATATGATATATATATTATCTTTATATACACTAGCACTATATTTATATATACTATTATATAGTATTATATTTATATATACTAGTAAATATAATATATACTCATAAGAGTAACACAGGATATATACATACACACACACACACACACACACACACACACACACACACACACACACATATATATATACATGAAGCAGTTTTTAAGAGACAATTTCTGGAACATTTTGATATCTAAAGCCACTCATTTAGGAATTTAGAGATGTTTAATTTAGAAGGACTCTGAGATCTTGTCCTAATACCTGAATTTTAAATTGCTTTACACACTAAGGGGTCAATTTAGTTTATTATATTATACTCACATACATACATTATGTTTATTCAATGTACTTTAATATTTATTAAAACCAAAGGGTCCATTGCAGACAAAAGCATGTTTTTAAGTTCTTGATTTGCCATAAGAGTAGAGACACAGAGGCATTCAGGAGTTCAAATACATGGTTGGCTAAACTTCCTAGCACTGCTGGGAAGACAGGAACTAAGTGTGTTTACAGTTCCTGTTATCTTGTTCTGGAAAAAAGACAGAGGCAGAGAGGAAAGGGGAGAAGACAGAGAGGGCAGACCAGGCAGAGGAAAGGATTTTTACTGGCATTAATGGCAGGCAAGATCACCACATTCCTCACACAAGGGACTTCAAGCACTGTGATGGTTTCAATCATAATATCTAAGATGTCTTTGTGATGGAGTTTTCCTATCATATCTTTTGATGAATCTTAAAGCTCTAATGCTAAACAGGAAAGCATTGTGAGAGGCAATTAATCAAGATGCTCAAAAGAGGCATACTGAACTATCTGGTGTTTCACCAGTTGTCACATAAGTCTCAAAAGAGCTGATATAGGATATATACATTATATAATAATATATGACATATACAAAGGAATTTAGTAGCTTTTATACAGCTATATCATTCACTAAACCACCCACAGGGAGCTCCTGCTATGTGTCTGGTGCTGTTCTAGGTACTGTGTGTGTTCAGTTCCAGTCAGTTTATGTTTGGATTTTGTTTACACATAATTTACACATAAACTGTATACTTAATAATCTTGCTACATTGAGAGATAAAACTGATCACATAAGTAACGGTTGATCAATAAACCGTGGTCAGTTCTCAGAAGACGGAATCATCAGTCCTTCAAACTGCTGCTCCTGAGGAGGCAGGCAACAGGGATTCGTTTGCTCGTTGCTTAATTCCCACATAGCCTGGCTTATTAGACAGCTTCTGTTCCTAGAAAGGTCTCCTTAGAACAGCCTAGAAGGCCGAGGATTGGAGAGAGACATGAAGAAAACATTTTTGTGTGTGTGTGTGTGATCTTATGTTGGTTATTTCCATGTTCAGTTTCTGTTTCTAGTACAAGGTCAGCTCTCAAGAACACTGTGGCGTGAATACTAGACCTCTACACTTGACAGATTTATTAATTGAAAGACTTTTAATGACGTCATCCTGCAAATACTGGTTTTATAGGCTCATCATTCCATGTTGTATCATTTGTCACTTGGAGGGTTTGCAGACACCCTCCTGGTCACCTCTGTCGGGATACATTGTTTTGATAACATCACATATTACTATTTTATAGCAGGATATTCAGAAGTAAACAGTGTCTGTGACTAGTAGACTGGATTCTGTTCTGGAGATGTTATTTTGCATTTTTAGTGTATTTCTTCTGTTCTAAAACTTCCAATTGATTTATTTTTGAAAGGTGTTTCTAGTGACCTCTGATTGTATGCCATCTTTTAAAATGCTTCTCAGTGCCATTTTATGATTCTGTTATACCTTAAAACATGATGCACCTGATGAGGAATGTTCCCGTGAGGTAACAGACACAAGCTGCTTCAGAGCCACAAAACACTACAAGTATGAGGTGTTATAATTAAGGTCTGAAGCCATTGGCAAGGTACCTTTACATCCATAGAACCTAGTTCTGGGCCAATTCACTCAAACTACCCATATGTCTTTCAATTAGCCAAATGTGTTTGCATTTTCCTGGCTTTTTTTTTTCTTCTTAAAGTAAATTAACTTAACATTTTATTTTCGTAAATTAATTAGAAAATAATTGTTGATCACTAATAAATGTACTATTAAGCCCTCTAAGTTTTTTTGTTTGTTTGTTTTTGTTTTTGTTTTTGCATCAAGAAGTTTCTAGAACACTATGTAGATAAGGGAATAATTGTGAATTTGTCTTTGTTGCTGCTATGAAGCTGTTTCTTTCCAAGGGAGGTGGTATTGGAGAAGCCCCATCCTGAGAGGTTGCAGAAAAATGGTGGATATCAGTGAAGGTCACAAATACGTAATCCTGTGTGTGATTTGCACCAGGGCATCACTGAAGTCTCTTGGAGTAAAGGCAAAAATCAAGAGGGAAAAACCCACGATCTGGGGGATTAAAAGACAAGGCAGTGGGGAGGGAGCACACATAACTTTTTTTTTTTTTAAGCAAACTTGCTGGCTTTTATTTGACCATTTCACCCCTTCCTACTAAGATGTCTTCATCTTGTCCTCAAAGGTGCTGGATTCTATCAGTATTTCCTACCAAACAAACAACAACAAAAAGACTCTGAGCAGTTTATTGGTATGAAAATTGGTAATTTCAGCCAGTTAAGTCTGGGAAAGACTGGATTAAATAAAGGCCATTATATGAGTAAGTCACATGTCTGTACCTGCTTTGTGTGATAGAGTATTGCTCTTTACTTTGTGCTTGCTCTATAGCCAAGCCTGGCGTTGAACTTGTGATCCTCCTACTTTGGTCTCTTCAATACTGTGACTACTGACCACACTGTAGTGTTTCTGGCACCTCTTAAAATGCACATGCCCCTGAAGGAGAAGGAGAGAGAGTATACAAGTTTAAGACTATTGATAAAGGTCCCTATTATGGTTTTCTGTGTTTAATTTTTTTTAAGAATAAGGAAGTATTTTTCTTTGAGGAAGAGTGTCTACAACTCGACCTGAATTGTATTTGATATTGAAGTTATGAAGGAACAATGACGTTTTTCTTGATGTCAGAGTCTTTCTTCAGTGATAATAGGCTTGAAGAATAATGGGTCTAAGTCAGTTATATAAGACACACTGAAGAAAGCAAATTAGAACCAGAATCTTAGGGTGGATACAGTTTCCATAGCTGAAGCTGACTGGAGACATTTGTGCATAAACCCAGTTAATAAATAAAGACAGGAACAGAGGGCCCTGAGGGAAGCACTCAGAATCAAAAGTGTGCCAGCATAGATAAATAGGTATGCATACTAGAGTAAATGAACTTCCTGATACAATAAATACATGTGTGGGCATTCAGGCAATGCCTTTCTTGTGACCTGCTGGAGTAAGTGATAATCAGAAAGGGCACGTGTCCGGTATTTGCGTGCATGCATGTGTGTGCATTTTACCCAGCTAATTTGGATCTGAGATACTAAACTTTGGACTTGCTATTGTTTTATGAGGTAGACCAAATCATATTGGACAATCCACAATGGCTTGAAACTTTTTATGGTGCCCATATCTCTAGAAAATTTTGGAGTCAATAAAAAAATTATGTATTATCAATAGTGTTTAGAATCTAAGAGAGTTGTGTTGGTTTGAATTCAAATGACCTCCATAGGCTCCTATGTTTTAATACTTGGTCCCCAGTTAGTGGAAATGTTTAGGAAGGATGATGGGCCTTGTTAGAGAAGGTATGACACTAGGGTAGGCTTTGATTTTTTTTTAATTTAAAAAAAATATTTATTTATTATATATAAGTACACTGTAGCTGTCTTCAGACAAACCAGAAGAGGGAATCAGATCTCATTACAGATGGTTTTGAGCCACCATGTGGTTGCTGGGATTTGAACTCAGGTCCTCTGGAAGAGCAGTCAGTGCTCTTAACCACTGGGCTAACTCCCCAGCCCAGCTTTGATGTTTTAAAAGACTCAAACTATTCCCAGTGTGTGTTTTTCTGTCTTGGTTGTGACTCAAGATGTGATCTCTCAGCCACTGCTCCAGATCTCTCCTGGCCTCCTTCTTTGGGGTCTTCAGTTTCTTCCCCTTTGGGATCTTCTTTAGGACAACCACCTTGACTGCCTGCCTACTGCTGAGCTGCCTATCATGACGCTCATGGACTCTAACCCCATGAATCTGTAAGCCTCATATAATCTCTTTCTGTTATGTGTTGTCTTTGTCACAGTGTCTTACCCCAGCAATAGAAGAGTTACTAAGACAGTAATCATCATATTTAACATAGGTAAACTGAAATTCTGTACTGGGCATCATCTATGTCAGTCTTTCGAGTGGTGGGATTTCAGGAATGTGCTATCACACCCAGCTACCATCAAAGATGCTTTATTTATTAATAATTATTTGCTCATACTCTCTTACAACCTTGAGATTTCTGTAGACTTTTCTTTTTTCTAGGAGAGATAAGATTGTACCTTTAGCACTCCAATCTCCTTGATCTCCATGTGTCACTGCCTGGCAGGTTTTGGCTTCTACCAGAGAAATTCTGGATCCATAATCTTTAAAAGTTGGAACACACTTCTAGAAAAACTGAAGTCAATGAAACACATGCATCCTCAATATGTGTCATACTCTCTGATAGCTATCAATCATACTTGGTATCAGGGAATCTAAAATTTCATATAGTTCATGCCACAGAATTTTTCCATCAGCTTTAATGTTTATTGAATTGTTCCCTGGTCTGTTTGAGTTCTCATTCAAACCCAGAGGTTGCTACCTGAACTGCCCAAGCAGACTGTGGATTTATGATGTTCCAATGATGGTGTTGAAGATTTCTTTTCTTTCCTTTTTCCTTTTTTTCATTGTTTCCTCTTTCTTCTCTCTTTCTTTCTTTCTTTCTTTCTTTCTTTCTTTCTTTCTTTCTTTCTTTCTTTCTTTCTTTCTTCCTTCCTTCCTTCCTTCCTTCCTTCCTTCCTTTCTTTCTTTCTTTCTTTCTTTCTTTCTTTCTTTCTTTTCCTTTCTTTCAATACAAGGTCTAGCCATGTAGCTCTGCCAGTAATATAATTTACTATGTAGCCCAGGCTGGTCTTGAACGCACAGAGATTCACTTGTCTTTGTGCATCCCAAGTGCTGGGATTCACTTGTCTTTGTGCATCCCAAGTGCTGGGATGAAAGGCATGCTGCAGTATTGGAAATTTCTTTATTAAACAGAGAAGAAAAATCAATTAAATGTGAAAAGCATAGATCATTGATGTTGAGTCAAACATTTGTACCATTTGCACCGGGCATGTGAAAGATGGGGGCTTGTGAAAGACAGCTGGACACTTCTTGCTTCGAATAGATGTGCATGTAGGTGTCATGGCCTCCTTTTTTGAGGTCTTCAGTTTCTTCCCGTTTGGGATTTTCTTTGGAAAAATGGTCTTGTAAATATACTTATTCACAAGCATTTTATTTAAGTGTTTTCCATTCAGCAAAATATCTTTATTAGGCAGTAAACAGGCATAATTCCTACCTTCATCGAAGTTATGTTTGTAATGGGAGAAATAAATAAACATATAAATACTTTTTTAAATACAAGGTACATAATCTCTTGGTATATGCACATAAACTGTAACATAGCATATATACATGATCACATTTGTAATATTACAATATATACATATATAAATTAGACACTGATGAGAAAACAAGGGAAGATAAAATGGAAACAGAGAAAGTGATTGGAAGAGGACATTTAAAATAGAGATTCTGAGGTAGGCTTCATGAAGTTGATAACTAGACTCTGAGGCATTTACTACTTCCTGGCAGAGGGAAGTTTGCAAGTGTGTAGGGCAGACAACCATGGGGAGCAGAGGAAAGGCAGTTTATCTGCAGTGCAAGGGACAGAACAAAGATGGTAATCTGTGTGAGAAAGTGTGGGATTCATTTGTATGGGGCCTTCTAGGTCTTAGCAAGCTTGGGCTTTGTTGTGTCATGTGGAAAGTCCTTGGCTTTTGAGCAGAGGAATTACAAGGTCTCCTTATGTTTTAACAGAAATATATTAATGTAGTGTAATGGAATGCACTGAACAGGTAAACTAATAAGACGGGTAAACTAAGACAAAGCAGGTAACTAGTAAGTAAACTTCCTGGGAAGCCGACTGTGCCTTCCATTTCTCCCAGGGACCTCTCTTGGCCAGTGCCTGAATTGCTGACCCTCACTGGATGTGCCCCACATTTAATTCATGAACACCTACCTTTCTCTCTCGCTTCTGTCAACACAGGGAAGTCAGCATCAGCATCTCCTCCCCGCTGAGCAGCATCAATGGGAATAGCTTCAGTCATGAGTGTCCAGGCAGCAGTAGGACACCAGTGCACTGGGCTCCAGCTTAACAGCAGACAACTGACACCGAGTGCTCACTCTCTGCTCTCATGGTTCTTGACTAGCGTCACAGTGGAGGCGCTCCTGTCACCCCTGGAAAGATGGGCACACATAGTACAACAAGAACATTTCTCTACTAAATCCTCCTCAGAAAATTCCCCACAGTGTCCTCAAAGTCCTCCATTAGACTGTTTTAGAAGCTGGAACGTTCTGTATATCTCTTGTTGATGGAAAGAGGAGACAGCTCAAGGAGTGCTCTTTTCTCCCATCTCTGTTCTTCTCTCATTTTTAGTGTCTGGAATGCAAATGAGGGATTACAGAGTTGTGTATGACAATGAATACCATCCTTAAAAATTTGTGCCTTGGTCAGGGACTTCACCTTGGAATGTCGAACCTATTCTGCTTAGCAATTTTTTTTGTAAGTTTCTGCTATGAAGGGAAGAATCCTTATATTAATTAATGAGTTACATATTTCTACCCTCTGAATGGTTCTCATAAATGAGAATATGGTTGGCAATAAGGAAAATGAATATTCAGGATAACCTATTAAGTCATGGTAATGGCATGGCAATGTGTTCGTGGTAGGCACACTGAAAAAATAATTGAATCTTGTGGTTTAAATGGAAGCTGCAAGATTAATTCATAATTGGAAATTAATTCATCTTCAGAATGAAATCAGTCTCTCACAAAAAAGTGCAAATAAGTAATTGTGGTTTACTAGTTTTCAACACTTAGACCTGGACTGGAAAAGGATGTTTTAAAATGATACAGCCGTAGAGATACGGCCTGTTGGTAGATGTTCAGGTTTTGTTCTAGCAGCACCTAAAATTACATGTGTGCCCACTCATGAAAAGATGATGATAACTGCTGGACATGTGGTAACATGTGTTAATGTGGATTCTCTATGGTTTCTTATCAATACATATGAATCAAGGGGTGTTGTGTGCCGGTCTATGAGCTGGAATACAAAACAAAACACAGAAATTTAAAAACCAGTGGATGAAAGGTGTGAGGCAGTTAACATCTGCCAAGGGAAAGTGCAGATGTAGAGTCCATGAGAGCAAAGGAGGAAGCCATGGCCCGGTGGGTGCCAGGCATATGAGGGCTTATTGGAAGATTAGAGAGAACTTGGCTATATGCTAAGGCTCCAGCCTGTTATGTTTTATATCACTGAAATAGGATTCATGTGCACAGGAAACAAACAAACCATCAATCCATACTTCAGAGTTTCAGCTACCACTTAGTTTATCACCACAACTGTCAGAATGGCAAGAACAAGTGATAACTGAGTCGCTGGCTCTAAGTGATGTCACTCTGTGTCCACTCTGAAGCTCATAGGACATGATGGGATGGAGAGGAAAGAGTGTAAGAGCCGAGGTTGGGAAGATGTGAAGCAAATTAAAGTCTTCAAACATGGCATCTATGAACTCACAGCAGTTGTGGTTTCCTGCACAAAATCCACATGAGATTGGGTCCTTTAGCATTTCATCAAGAATGGTGGAAGAGCTCATGAGGCCCCAACCCTTTCCAAAGAGATGATTGGCAATGAAGTGTAGTTGAAGAAGGGAATGCCATTTTCTTCTGTGATGTAGTCATAGATAAGATGTCCTTGTTCCACTAAAGAGCCTCCTACCCTGCATTGGCAAGTAAATCTTGGGAAACTCAAACCATGTCACAAGGAAGGAGTTGTAAAAGAAGGAAGTGGGCTTATCAAAAAGACAGGCTCCAGGAGAAGAAAGAAGGGAGAACAGAGAGAAATAGGGGGTAAAAACTACAAAAATCCATCATATAAATATATAAAGCTGCCAAACAATGAGAATTATTTCAGGAAAGAAATGACAAGGGCACATGCCTTTAATCCCAGCACTCGGGAGGCAGAGGCAGGAGGATGTCTGTGAGTTTGAGACCAGCCAGGTCTACAAAGTGAATTCCAGGACAGCCAGGGCTATTACACAAAGAGATCCTGTCTCAAAACAAACAAACAAACAAACAAAATAAAACAAAAGCAAGCAAACAACAAACAAAAAGGAAAAAGAAAAGAAATAGATATTACAGCATCACCTATAATCCTATTACTGAGGAAGCTGCGACAGGAGGATTGCCAGTTTGAGGATAGTCCATACTAAGTAGCGAGACTTTGTTAAAAGCAAGTAAGCAAACAAGAGGCTCAGAAACAAGCGTACACTTTAAACAATAAGAGGAAGCCACCCATATGGTTCTGATTACATGTGACAACATGGGCAAGTCTCTATGAATTCCTTTTCCTTCAAGGCACCACCCTCCCTCTGTCTGCCAGGTTATCCCTGTCTGTCTGTTTTTTTATGGTAGTAAGTTGTTGTCTCTGATTTTATTTTTAGTTTTATGCACTGTGCACTTCAAAAGAAAAGTTGCTTGAGTTTGGAAAGAAACCATCTATGTGGTGGAGTGTGAGGCCACTCTTAGAGACAATTGTCTTTTCATTTTTTGTATGTTGACTTTTTTTCTTTTCCTTTTTGAGATCATGATAGAACTATGGCATCTATCCATTCCATTCCTCCCTCCAACTCTCACCCCATACTTCCCTTGCTCTCTTCCAAATTCCTGGCCTCTCTTTTCATTAATTGCTATTACTTGTATATATTTGTACATACATATGTGTTGATGAATAGAACTTGCTCAGTCTGTATAAGTGTTATGTGTGCTTCCACTCACTTCTCAGGTGTCCCTACACGATGACAAGTTAACAGCTAAAGCTAGCTAGGGCAGTATAGACTCGGGAGGGCAAAAAAACATTTCACAGACCACTAGAAAAATGTTTCTGAAACATATCTTACTAAGGATTGCTACCTGGAGTATTCAAGATCTCTTAATAAGACCTGGAGGTAAAAAGAATAAGAGATTAAAGCAGGTTGTAGATAAAGCATTTGGGGATGGGTGTTCCACACTTACTTCCTCTGTACCTTCACCTGTTGAGGTTCTGTTTAACCACAATCCTCTTCCGAAGAAGCTTCTATGGGAAGGGGTGAGAACTGCCCTCGTCTGTGGGATCAAAGGATGGGTGTAGAAAAGGCAGTTTGGATACTGTGTAAGCTTTAGTAAAAAGGTCTCCAGTCATGTTTACAAGGGGTTGTAGTTGTCTATTTCCCCCCTCTTCATAAAGGCTAAAGGAACCTGGAGCTGCATGCATCTTCTCTATTCTTACACACACACACACACACACACACACACACATTCAAATTGTCCACACACTGAGTCTCATCAATTATCCTTTGAATTTCAGTACTCTTAGACCAATTCTCTTAAAGGTCTCTGCTTCTGTATTCCTTATGCCATAACCTGTGGTTCCCATTCTCTACCTGTTTGTCCTAAAATGATTCTAGTTCTCTGATGGAGCTAAAAAAGGGTCTAGATTAGGTTGCTTATTTATTTATTTGGTTTGTTTGCCACTTGGCTCATGTTTCTTCGTGTACAGCTGGGAATGGTGCTTTGGCCTCCTTTACCCTGGAATGGAAACCAGAAGCCCTAGAGTCTTTTTATCACCCCTCACTTTTAAAATGCTAGAGAATCTTGTTCTGTTTCATGTCAACACCGTTTCACCTTTTTGTAGAGGCATGGAAATGTTAAAAACAAAACAAAGTCACATAGTAGCAGATCCAGTATTAGAACTTAGACGTGTCCATAGCTACTTACTGCGTCTAACAAAACACACGGATACTGTTGATTCTTTTCGCACTGAAACCCAAGGAAGTTTGGTCTTCATTTTGCAGATACAGTTTGAGAGACATTATTGAGTTGCTAGTCACCATGCTTCACAGTGGAAACTGGAGCTGATTACGTGTTTTAAGGCTCCCTGTGTCCCTGTTTCACTGAAAATGGAACTTTAGCTA
This sequence comes from Mus musculus, assembly GCF_000001635.26. Classification (NCBI taxonomy): domain Eukaryota; kingdom Metazoa; phylum Chordata; class Mammalia; order Rodentia; family Muridae; genus Mus; species Mus musculus. The sequence continues at coordinate 11,478,074 of NC_000081.6, forward strand.
AAGACACAGAAGCAATGATCAGCAGCTCTCTATACCCATCACCCAACAATAAATACAGATACTTCTGCCTGACAAAAAGATTCCATTTTCCCAATGCCCTTATTGGCATTATTGTCCAGTGTTAATATTTCTAACAATGAGATACCCCTAAATTTCCAAATGGGAACTTCAGTTTATAAACCTCTCCTGGTGACCTCTTATTTAGATATGCTCTCCCCAAAAGATGAGACTTTTATATTTCTGCATGAGAAAGAAAATCAAATCCTTTGAGGCTTTGTTAGTTGGAGACCATTCAAGTAAACTAAGCAAGTAAAACATGCGCTCCACCTTCCGCCCACGTAATCCCTACATATTGTCGATTCTCTGAGGATGGGCTTAGGCTCTCGGGAAACTCATTAGAGTTAGCTCTTTATTGCTTCCCATGATGCACTTCTCCAGGCCTCTGCTGTCTGATATTTTCTTGGATACACAAGAAATCTTCGTAAACTTTGTCTATTTAAGATCTCACTTCTTTATTTCTCACAATTCTCATCTCATTATTTAAAGTATGGAATTTTCTTTCAATTTCGGAATTCTTGGTAATAGTAGGATAACAGTAAGCTACCCTGTTTGTGGAGCCAGTTAGAAATAAAAATAGAAGAGCCCTTTGTTGAAAAATGAGGAATAATTTTAAGATAGGTGCACCAGAGCATTAAACCAAGAGTAAGATTCCCCTAAGGGACCTGGCCTTCTAAGATTCCGTAGGTCACATGTTGTGAAGCTGGCCCGTGGAAAATATCACAGGATAAAGGATGATTGGGGTTTCAGGTGTGGTTTTGGCACACAACTCAATCGTATGATCTGTTTTTCTGGACCATTTCTTTTTTTTATGCCTGAAACAAAAAGTTCAATTAAATACTCTCCAAGAGCCTCTGTGGTGCCAAGGTTATTTGACATTTCTTAGTGACAAATAGAAGAGGACTTATCTTTAACAGTCTTCTACTTTGATCTCAAGATTGACACCATACGTATGAAAACCACACATATACAGTCGCTGCCCAGACATGGGTAGTAATGGGACTCTATAACTCTAGATGTTTAAATGACTTTCCCTTTCTCCAATATATTCCCTCAGCGATGAGAGCTAGAGAAAGACATTGCTGTTTCCCTCCCTACCACGGGGAAGGAGAAAGCAAGAGACATCAACTTAGCTGTCAGGAAACTGTAGGAATGATTTTTTAAATGGCCAGTTCTTTGGCGAGGGGCCTGATTTAGTCCTGGCACGCAAGCTTTCCGCACCATCTGACTGTGCATTTTTATACAATTATTTGTGTAGATGTTGAATATAAAAATGTCACTGCCATGGAAACTGTTATGTTTCATCAGCCTTTGTTTAAGATAAAGTAAAAGAACACAAGCTTTTCACAGTGCCATGTCAGCCTCTTTAATTTCACGGAGAAAATGAAAACCAGAGTGAGAGCTTTGTCGCTGACTAGTGTTCTTAGGCAACAGAACAATCGTGGCAAGCTGATCCAAAGCTCGGCATAGGTCAGTGGACGTGAGAAAAACACCCCGAGCCCCTCATAATCCCTTTTGTGCTTCCGCAGCAAATTTCTTAGCAAACACTGATACGTTCTTCATCCTTGTATTCATACCAGAATGCAATGTAAATAGAGTCACACTGTATATACAATATGGGTTGTAAACTTTTAAGTTTGTCTTTTTCTGCTTAGCATAATGTATCCAAGATCTGGGACACCCTGTGGTGATTGTGTGTAACTATATTTGGTTCATTTTTATGACTAGGCAATAGTCGGTTGCAAGGATGTACCACATTTTACTGATCAGTTTTCCTTTTTAAATGTTGTTGTTGTTGTTGGTGGTGGTGGTGGTGGTTGTAGTGGTGGTGATGGTGGTGATGGTGGTGAGTGGTGGTGGTGGTGGTGATGGTGAGTGGTGGTGGTGGTGGTGGTGGTTGTAGTGGTGGTGGTGGTTGTAGTGGTGGTGGTGGTGGTGGTGGTGGTGGTGGTGGTGATGGTGGTGAGTGGTGGTGGTGGTGGTGGTAGTGGTGGTGGTGGTGGTGGTGGTGGTGGTGGTGGTGGTGGTGGTGAGTGGTGGTGGTGGTGGTGGTAGTGGTGGTTGTAGTGGTGGTGGTGGTGGTGGTTGTAGTGGTGGTGAGTGGTGGTAGTGGTGGTGGTGATGGTGAGTGGTGGTGGTGATGGTGGTGGTGGTGGTGGTGGTGGTGGTGAGTGGTGGTGGTGGTGGTGGTGGTGGTGAGTGGTGGTGAGTGGTGGTGGTGGTAGTGGTGGTGGTGGTGGTTGTAGTGGTGGTGGTGGTGGTGGTTGTAGTGGTGGTGGTGGTGGTTGTAGTGGTGGTGGTGGTGGTGGTGATGGTGGTAGTGGTGGTGGTGATGAGTGGTGGTGGTGGTGGTGGTGGTGGTGAGTGGTGGTGGTGAGTGGTGGTGGTGAGTGGTGGTGGTGGTGGTGAGTGGTGATGGTGAGTGGTGGTAGTGGTGGTGAGTGGTGATGGTGAGTGGTGGTAGTGGTGGTGGTGATGGTGGTGGTGGTGGTGGTGATGGTGAGTGGTGGTGGTGGTGGTGGTGGTGGTTTTGCTTTTAAACATTTACTGTGCACATGAGCACTTTGTCCCCAATACAGAATAAGAAGACAATTTGGGAGTTAGTTCTCTCCCACCACTTTTTTGAGGCATGTTCTCTCTTGGTTTCTACTATGTGAGCTCAAGGCTAGAAAGCACACAAACTTCTAGGAGTTCTCTTGTCTCCATCTCCTATCTGGCTTAAGAAGAGCTGGAATCTCAGGTGCCTACTACTTCATCTGGGTTTTGGGACTGGGTCCCCAGTGTAGGACTGGACTCACCGGTTTTAAATAGCAAGTGTTTTTACAAGTTGAGGCATCTTGCCATCCCTGCTGCCACTTTAAAAGGGATTTTGTTTTATTTTTATTTTATTTTACTTTTCTGGGTGCAAATATCTTTATCATTTTTTAAAAACGTTTTATTAGTTCTTTGTAAACTTCACACTCTTCTCCCCCTCCCCTCAGACCCATACTCCACCCTTGCAACCTCTGCCTCAACAGAGGAAAAAAATTGTGGAAGCTATAGTGTGTCACAATGTGTCCCATAGGGTACCTTTTGCCCACACTTCTTTGCTTGCAAATGTTCCCTTGAAATGACTTGTGGATCTGGTATGTGTCCTCTGGCTTTTCTTACTCTATCAATAATGATACTGTTGGGACTCCTCTCAGATATCTTGTTGTCCTGTTACGGAGATCCTGTAGTTTTGGGTCTGTAGGACTGGCCCTTTCATGCACTCCCGCAGTTCATGCATTGGGTAGAGGTTAGCGTGGACCAATTCAAAGCCCTGGCCCTGGCCCTGGCCCGAGATGTATCTGAGCTGGTCAATCTGCTGCTCTCCAACACCCAGACCACCAAGACAAGCTCTCCTGTCCTGTCCCAACTGGCCCATTCAATGCCACCAGCAGCAAGGGGTAGTCTGCTTTTAGTTTTATATCTGAGAATGTCTGCCTACCTCAGTAACATGAATATTTTCTCTTAAGTATTCTTTTAAATTTTAGTAACTTTGTGTTTTGCATTTACATACACGATTCCTTTAGAGTTAATTTTTGTATAAGATAATAAGGCTTAAGTCAATGTTTTGTTTTGTTTTTCATTATGGGGTCCAGTTGTAGAAACATTCATTGGGAGAAAATTTACATTTTTTGTTTTGTTTTGTTTTGCACTGAATTGATTTTGTATCTTGTCAATATTCAATCAGTCACATTTGTGTAGATCCATTTCCAGGCTCCCACCCCCACCAATTTATTTTCTTCTTTTGGAAATACTGTACTGTTCTAATTAAAACTTTGAAATAAAGTACTGGGAATTCTTCAACTTCATGGATTTTCTTCCAGTTTTTTTTGTTTTGGTTTGTTTTTGTTGTTGTTTTTTGGAGGGCGGTATACTAAAGCCATTCATTGCCCTTTTAAATTATAGAAAATTGTTATGGCATATTGCTTGAGATTGCACTGAGTCAATACTTCAGAGAAATGTCTCTTATCAACAGTGTATTTCTCAGTCACTATTTCCCCAGCCATCTAGGTTGTCATTCTCTTTTCATCCGTGGTTTGGGACTTTTCAGCAAACAGGCTCAGAATGCGCTTGTGTACAGGTTCACCTAAGGACTAAGTTACTTTCCATCGGGTCACTCCACATTGAACTCCAGCGTCCCCACATCCCTTCTCTAATTGTGCCCATTTTCTCTAGATTGACTTGATAAAGACGTCAAGAAACAGCAGCAGCGCCCCACCCCCACCCCAACCTTCAGATAAGATGGCCTCAATGGCTTTTACTATATCCAGTCAATTGTCCTTTGCTGAAAAGTAGTTCTCCTTGCTTTTCCCAGTTGTCAAAGAGTTCCCTTTTGTATCTTGCCCAGAGTATTATGGCTTTCCAGAAAGACAGGTTTTTGTAGGCTTCTGTCTGGTCCCAGAAACTTACCAACACTCTGACTTAGTTACTTTTCTGGTGTAACAAGATCCACTGACCAAGGAATTAGGAGTAAGTGTTTATTTGGCTGTATTGCTCCACTGGGATGAGCCCATCTGTGAGGCAAGTTGGCAGGCTGGTAATGTGGACCGCCTCAGTCACTTTTCTGTTGCAGTGATAAGATACCATCCTGGGGCTACGTGATAAGATTTTGAGCAAACAGAGAAATGAAAAACAGTGTTGCCTATGGATGAAGAATTTTGAAGCAATGGAGAGGTGTCAACAGGGCTGCATACTCTTTAGAGATCTGTATTTTGCTTTTCTGTCTTCAGTGTCAACCAGCCCATGGTTGGGTTATTCCAATTGCCTCTCCCTACCAGGTCACATTCTCCCTAAATCTTCCCTTTAGGTTAAACTGTACACAAGTTTGTTCTGGGTCTGTTTGGCGAAAAGTCCCAAACCAAGGGTGGAAAGTGAATGATAACCCAGATGGCTGGAGAAATAGTGACTGAGAGATACTCTTCCAATGATACACATGCTTTTTTTGTGAGCCCACCAAGATAACCTCAGTATCTCAAAAATCTTTACCATAGTCAAATATGCAAAGACACTGTCTCCTAGTTTTAAAATAAAATCTTCAGATCAGATTAGCAGTTTATCTGTGCAAAGGATAACTGTTGAATTCAGCAGCAGCCAGAACCAGCAGGACTTCAGAAAGGTACTTGCCTGGCCTATCTGTATGCCTTCCCATCAGTGGGCTTTCTGCAGTTGGTCGAAGTTTGTTTGTAATTGACTAAAGCTCAGCTGCTTGCCACAAAAGAGATGCCTAATTTAGGTTTCGTTTGTTTAGTACAGTTTGGTTGCATTTCATTAGCCTACAAACTAGAAGCACAGAGCCATTCTCAAAGCAATGGCCTCCTTCTTATTTAATCTAGCACTTATAAAATCACATTTACAAGTCCCAGGGATTATCACCCGCTATCTGGAAGGGTAGCACAGCCGACCACAAACCCCCAAGGGGCAATTTACCAAAGTATCTCCTTTACTTTCACAGACCACACCCATCATAAATTGCATTTGGTGCTAAATCTGAGGCAAAAGGACCAAGTGACATCTTCACTTCATGACTCTACTGTTTGAAAGCATCACTACCTTTAAATGCTACAGCCCATAAGCCAAAAAGTGTGGATATCATGGTCCAGTGGGCTTCTCTCATCAAAGGCCATCCAACTCTTTGCTTTGACTTTGTGACCCACAAAGTTGTGGCCAGATGAAGTCTCTCTCTCCCTCTCTCTCTCTCTCTCTCTCTCTCTCTCTCTCTCTCTCTCTCTCTCTCTCCCTCTCTCTCCCTCTCTCTCTCTCTCTCTCTCTCTCTCTCTCTCTCTCTCTCTCTCTCTCTCATTCAAGTTTTGGTATTTCCCAGAAACCATAGAGTCAGGAAACATTTCCCTTTGTTCGTTTTATAAGTTCCTGTGTAAACTGTGAATTGCTATAAACAAGAGGGAAACTTTTATTGGACACGTTCTCTTCTAAACAGTTCTCACTGCAGTTCACGAGTCCCCTGACAGAGCTCTGTGCTTCTAGGGAAAAGGAAAAAGAGAGCCATGTGCAGTGAACTGAGTACATGGCGCTTCGAGGAGACACACTTCCAAACACTAAGAGTTCAAAGGGTGTGAAATTCACATGATCTTATCCTGGATTTTCTCTCACTTGTGTAAGAAAGTCTGTGCTTCTGAAATGGAGACTTTAAATTCAGTTTAAGTTAGATTATTTGCATTAAATGCCTGTTTACCCTCAGAGTGGTTTCTAAGCAAAGATGCAGTTGCTACATGATACGATCATCGTGCACAAACACTTCCGGATGGATGGATTCAGGATCAGCTTCAGAGTAGCAGAGTTCTTGCTTCCTTGTGCTCATTTTCAGGATCTGACCAGAACTATATCCATTCATCTGTTTATCCACTTCATTTGCTGTTACTTTCTCTGAGTGAGTTTTTTCAAGGTATTGAAGATCAAATTCAAATGATGAACACTTGATACCCTTGAAACAATTCAAAAGAATTTGATTGGACATAGGTAATAAAATGGGTTTCTGAAAGATTGGTGACTTCCTGAGACTCACTATATGCATACCTGAGTTGAAGACCTTAAACAAACCAAATATATATTTGGAGGTATGTTTGCATATGTGTTCTAAAAATAAACTAGATGCTGAATCTCCTCTTCATGCTTTGTACCAGAATTCTACAAGCAACTCTTCTTTAGTATGCTTTCCTTACTGTCACTCAAGAGAAAAATACCTTTGAGTAGTCAATATTTATAGGGATGTACTGAGGATTCTGAAATTTTGGTTCCTTTAAAAAACACAGAAGTGTTATATGAAGATGCTTGCATTTTAATCCCATGAGTGATAATGTGGGGCTCCTTCACAGAAGTTGACTGTGATTTGTTTCATGCTGTAGAAGAGGCATGGTTTTTGCCAGCTGCAGATAATTTCTGATTCCGTGACATTTGGAAGTCTGGGAATTTTGGCTGATTTTTAAGCTTACAGAAAACCTGGGAAGATGGCCCTGTATGTCCTTGTATACCACTCACTCATTGCTAACATCTCACTCAAACTCTTTAATTTACCTTTGACGGAGGTTTGGAGTGATGAACAGACAGATGGTCCACAAAAGAATATTTTTCTTCCAGAGAAAAATGTGTGAAAAGTTCATATCTTAAATTGGAAGCCACAGACAGGACATTCAACCAAAAGTGCTTTCTAGAGGTGGTTTGCTTTCAGAGTTGGTCATTACAGTTATGGACCAAGTTGACTGAGTAAGAGGAAAAAACAAACCAGTGAACTCAGATGATAACTGCTAAGCGTTTATCTCATATTCCAGGGACATTTAGCTTTCTCTTTTCTTCAAGAATAACCCAGAGTCTGCAACCCTATAGGTGGAACAACAATATGAACTAACCAGTACCTCCAGAGCTCGTGTCTCTAGCTGCATACGTAGCAGAAGGTGGCCTAGTTTGCCATCATTAGGAAGTACACTGTAGCTGTCTTCAGACACACCAGAAGAGGGAATCAGATCTCATTACAGATGGTTGTGAGCCACCATGTGTGGTTGCTGGGATTTGAACTCAGGTCCTCTGGAAGAGCAGTCAGTGCAAACTTTATATGCCCCAGTACAGGGGAACGCCAGGGCCAAGAAGTGGATGTGGGTGGGTAGGGGAGCAGGGCAGGTGGAGGGTGTAGGGAACTTTTGGGATAGCATTTGAAATGTAAATAAAGAAAATATCTAATAAAAAATAAATAAGCCGGGCGTGGTGGCACATGCCTTTAATCCTAGCACTTGGGAGGCAGAGGCAGGCAGATTTCTGAGTTCAAGGTCAGCCTGGTCTACAGAGTGAGTTCCAGGACAGACAGGGCTACACAGCCCTGTCTCGAAAAACCAACCAACCAACCAATAAATAAATAAATAAATAAATTGGAAAAAAGTTAAGATAAATAAACTATAAGCTGTAGAAGTTTTGAGGTTGACAAAAAAAAAAAAAAAGAAAAAAAAAGTATGACCCAGAATTTCAGTTCTATCTTCATAAGATAGCAATTGTTTTGTAAGTGGAAAATCCTCTGATGTTTTTCATCTTATATCCATTTGTTTCTAGCTTTGGCTTAGTGGAAGTCAGCAATTTACATATTAGATGCAGTCTGTCATGAAGATGCTTATTTTTTTGTCTTGATAAACCATGTAAAATGTGGCTTTTGCCTTGAGAGCTCTTAAAATATATTTGACATTAAGACATATTTACATCTTTAATTCTAATTAAGATACAGTCATATCGCTTCTCTCCCTTCCTTCTTCCAGCCCCTCAATACCCCCTCCACCCTACTACAGTCCCTCAATATCCCCTCCACCCTACTACAGCCATGTTCCCCCCACCTACTCTCAAATGGATGCTCTCTTTTTCTTTAAGTATTATTGTTTCATACGCATATAAATACATAAATGTGTAAATACACCTTACTGAGTAGGATTAGTGTTGCCTGGGGTAGATGTTTTCAGGCTTGTCCGCTTGGTGTTGGATAACCAACTAAGGTGCTAATGTCTGGAAAAGACATCTTTTCTTCTCTTAGCAGTCACACGTTGTCCAGAGTTGGGCTCTGGGAGATTTCCCCTTTCACATAAGTATTGGTGCTGTCATGTTAGACATGATTGATACAAATAGTGTATAGGTTGAGAACCTCCAGTACAAAAACATGTAAAATCTGAAATATGTTTTAAAGGCCAACCTGATGTCACAGTGCGAAAGTCTACAGCTAAACCAACGTGATTGGTTGCAATAATAAAAAAAAATGTCAAAACTGCTTTATGTAGTATGACAAATTTCCTTCAAGTTATGTACATAAGGTATAGATGAAACAAATTATTTTCCTACTTATAGTTCTGTGTTTGTCCTAAATATGTATCATTATGTGTGTACAAAATATTGTTAATTCCAAAACACTTCTGGTTCCAAGCACCTATACAAGGAAAACTCAATGCATCGGTAACTGTCACCTTTAACTACTTATTTGTATCTACTCCAGATATATTGTGTGTGATATTCTCCCTTGTACTTCATAAATATGTCACAGTTTCTGATTGTGCAGGGTTATGCCTATAAATGAAAGGGTAAGGGAACATAGTCTAAATGATTTTATGATGTGAGTCTTTGTAGTTTTGAAAGAATAGGCTGGAAAGAACTGCAAAAATGATAAATGTGTATAATCACGCTGCTTTTTGAGACCCCTACCCCCACTCCCGCTTTCTGTCTTTTCCCTTTCACCTGGAATCATTTTTGCATTCTTCCAGTGGACTGGCTTTACTCTGCTTGCAGCCTTGACTTGGCCCCCAAAGAGATATTAGAACATTTTAATGGCTAGCTAGTTATGCTGCAAGCCAAGGTCACTGAGGCAGAACAGAACATGATTGTCCAGACGTGTTGCTTGGGAAATGAGGTTGTCTAGATGTTGTGAGTTTAGCTTAACAGTTTTGGCAGTGGCCGAAGGCAATGGCTGAAGTCTGCCTTGGGATGATAGAGGTAAAGCCACTGCTACTCTGGAGGTCAGATGCAGTTCATTCCCTTATAGTTACCATCTTACTCTCAAGTGTCTTGAGATCTTATTTTAGCTTGGGGACTTACCAAGATCCGAAAAAGGCAGGATGGGTCAGTGACTAGCAAACTGCTTGTGGAGAGTTGCATGTCCCGGGGCAACACTGTTAGCTGGCTGTCAATGTGATAGAGAGCTGGCCTATTTATTCTTGGATATTTTAGTGATGTGTTCTCCTCTCCCTACCATAAGAAGAGCCCCACTTGCAATAAATAAGCCTGGAATGTTCAGGAGGAGTTTGACTGTAAAACTATATGACTTTGCTTTTCTTCGCTACAAATATTTATATTTTTAGACACACTCCAAACTCTGTAACAAAGGATTCAAAAGGCAACAGAGCCCTAAAAGAAACTTGTGTGGTGATAATGGAAACCATGTCTTAAGCCTAAAATGAACTTGTCTGTTCTGCATAGCTTACCCTGACTTTCACAGTGGTTTCCAGAAAGTTCATTAGGTCCATGTGATTGGGACAGCTGAGGAAGGAGATGGAACATATAAGGGACAGTTTTATTCAGTGGTAACACTGCTACTGCAAGAGGAGCTAGGATTAAAAAGAAAAGAAAAAAAAAAAGGAAAAGAAAAGGTTCGTATAAGGAAGTACTAGGTATTCTAATGGCCAAAACAACAACTTTAGTTGGGGGCAGATAAATTATACATACCCACTATTAATCCTAAAAAGAGCCCACACAGGAAGAAGTGTTTGGATGAATTGGGAAAATCTGTCATCTCAACAATGGGAAAATGTATTGTCAAAACACACATATTCTGGCTCACCAGGATTACTTTTGATTATGGGGAATTTGTTATGAAGTTGAGACTAACTTTTGCAACAAAGTCCAGAAACAATCAAAAGAGTAGTGTAGAAGTTCTCTATTTGAAGAATTTCTATTTTGAAGGGTTTCAGAAGTAATTTTTAAGAATATGTTAATGGCATTGTCCTGAGCCTATATCATCATTGTGCTACACTTGATGAAACCACCTGAAATTCCAAAATGTTTTAGGTAAATTATTTCCTATCTGTTTTCAAGGAAAGGGCAGTGATGTCTGACTGTGTCCCTGCACCTCAGTTGGGGTTGTTCATTCATTCTATAAACTGCCATGGAGAGCAGGCTATGGGCTGGGCTTTGGGACAGGCATTTGGGGGAACTACAAACATGCTCCTCCACGACATTTAGAGACACCTTGCGATTTGGTAACCAGTGAAGTATGTTCTAAAGAGAGAGAGAGGCTCATCCCAACAAATGCGCCACAGCCTTCTAGGGTTGTTTCCAGAATCTGCTTTTTGAAAATATCCTCTCTGAGTTTAAGCTTCTCCTTGCCCAGGGATGCTCATTTAATTCTGTGTAAAACGTGGACATTCGAACATAGCTCAGAAAAAAAGATGCTCACTGTATAGTTTTCAGGGCGAGACTGCTCTCTGAACTCAGTGTCTTTATGTCCTCCTTCAGCACCTGAGGTTCACTATCTGCGTACATTTCCTTGGTTACCTTATTCACTAATCACATATCTGGGTTGTCTCTTTCCTGGGTATGTCCAGTGTTTAGACACATTTAGTTATGGCTTTAAACACAGATGGAAACTATGTGGGTTTTTAAACATCCAAGGCCTTTGCTGTGGTTTCTAATCTATCTTTCGCAAGATGCTAATAATAACTCCCTCTGATCTTTTTGGTAGCAGTGAGGAGCTATGTGGGTGATTGAATTGCTCTTTTTAAAAGAAATTTATTGAGTTGTCCTTCCTTGGGAGTGATAGCTATGCTTGGTCAGTAAACGAACTGTAATAAAATTGATTTAGTTTGATGTTCTAGTCCTCCTGCTTGTTTTTGCCTTGGCATCAGGGCTTTGAGTAGGAAGAGATCTTTGTTTTCTGCAGTCTCTTTGCTTTAAGATTTTTTTAACCAGATTTTTTTTAACTTTGTGACAACTTCAAATATATATATTTGTTTATGTACTTTTTTAGTGCCAGGCTGTAGTGTTATTTCCTATGGCTAATACCAATGCACTTCAGCCCGCTTTCCTCTTGTACATTAACTTCTACAAAATGGTTCTTGGAAGTCAGCGAATTGTTTACTAAATGTCTGTTTTAAAATAAGAGGTGGTTAGAATGGTCCTGGAACCCCAGAAATTCTTTATCTAGTTTGTATTCATGAACAGATACGTTCACGCTGCCTTTGAACTGTCTGCTGAGAGACAGTACTCTCCCTAGGAAAACATTCTGGCTGTCAATGTTCTGGTCAAACCCCAGCCCTCCTGTAGCTTTTACTCATTTATAGTAAATCATCTAAAACCACGTGGATTTTTTTTTTCAGGTTTTGCACATTTAGAACTGGTTAGCGTGACCCACAAAGTTTTCTTTCTCCTGAAACACCCACGGGCTGTCTGTGCATATGAAGTGGGCTGAGCACCTCTCTCCTGTTTACTTTTTTTTTCAACCCACAATTTTTCCCCCTAAGGACAACTTGTGCCATACAATAAGTTTGCAATTAAGTATTTTACATCTGTTTCCCTAAGAACCATGGTAAATTAGATTTTTGTCTACTTTCCATATTTCCAACTGATGTTTGAAGCCTAAATTTAGACATATATATTCAGCCATATTTAGTATTACCTTCTTAGATTTAGCTCATGGGGTTCAGATGGGCTTTGAGTACTTTAAACCAGTGTGTTCATAGAATCCATTTCAGAAGACAGCGCCGTGACTGAGAAAGTATCATAAACTCTGATAATCGTTTAATTGAGGCAAGACGGAGGTGGTTCTAATTTGTTCCAGCTTAAAACCAATGAGCAATTAGCGTTCAGGTCAAATTCTTTATCAGATAAATCTAGGAGGTCCAGCTGGGAACAGCATTTCCTTCTGTGAGTTCCCAGCCTATGCTATTCTCAGGAGGTAGCATTCTCTTTAGAACAATCTGTTATGTTCACTAACTAATGATCACTAGAGAATCTATGAGAGTTCTTAAACGTTTGATTTCCAAATAGGCCTCCTGATAAGGGCACAACAGAACATCTCATTGAACAGTGCCCGGTCAGGAGGTCTTCTGCAGGCAGGAGTTCAAAAAATGTTAATGACAGGGTTGGGAAAGGATAATATCTTTTGCTTTGGAGAAAAAAAAATGCTATTTAAGCCTCAAGATGAGCTGAATAGTGCTATTTTGTTTAAAGCCTTTTGACTTCAATCTCAGAGGTCTGGAGATGTCAGAAGTCCAAAAATCACCCAACAATAAAGCGCTTGTTGACTTGACGAGGGGCAGGAATTCTTCTCTCTCAAGACTGAAGACAAACCACTGAGCAACTGTGATACTTGCTAACGTACTTCCACTGGATTCAGACTGGAAGAATTGTAGTAGACAGAGGTCTTTGACCTATAAGCTTTCATAGAGGACTTTCCTCCCAAAGTGAATATTTTCTGGATTATAGATGACAACAACAGAAGATTTGTTATATACAGGCTAATAACATTTCTAACTACAGCAGGATTTTGACTCTGAATAAAAACGGCATGTGGGAATTCTGACTATTTCTTTGGAAACACATTTTAATTATGATTAATTTTTTGAGAATGTCATGTGTGAGCATCATGTTTATATCATGTTCACTCTTTCCTCTTTCCCCACCCCCCAGCTCCATCTGTGATCACCCAATCCTTCTCAGACTATCAGTCTTTTCTCCTTTAATTATTATACACGCTCACATACACACATGTGTATACACACACACACACACATGCACAAAATGTACTGAGTCCATTTAATGTTGCCCCTATGTGTCCCTGTTTAGGGCTGATCACTTGGAATAGAGTAACCTATCAGGAGGTTGGCCCTGGAGAAGACTGAGTTTTCGTTCTCTCGGTAGCCATGAATTGCCTGTAACTCTTTATCTAGGGGTGAGTCCTTGTGAGATTTTTTTTCCCCCATCCTCATTGGTTACCGAAACAAGGCCTGCATAATGTAAAGCAATTATTACAGTTAATCAGAGCAGTCACCTTCAACTGTTGCCATTTTTATAAGGGTTGATCTTAATTACAAAGAAGTGTGGCTCTTCTGGTTTTAGTATTCCCCAGGTGGTCATCTCTGTGGCCATCTTTAGCTTCAACATTCCTTACTCTGGGATGCTTAGGATTCTAAGTATGCTTTAGAGCTATGTTTCCACCCCCAGCCCACTAGATTAATATAAATTTTACAAGGCATGTTTCATCCTTTTTGCAAGCAGCATATTTTGTTTCTCATCCTCTTAGCTGGTTCTTTAAATTCCTATAAGGACTATATATGGGGCGTATGTGTCTCTCTATGTGACTTCATCATGAAGGGCAATTCACAGACAAGAACACAGAAGACCAGTAAGCACAGCTTATGCTTTATATATGCAGGTTCTACATCCTCTGGCCAAGCATGGGTCAGGAACAGTTGGTGGTAGGTAGGGGATCGCATCTGCACTGAAAAGCTACAGATAAATTCTCTCTTTTATATTGGTCCCAAAGCAATACTGTGTGGTAAGCACTTATTATAACATTTACATAGGGTTAGATATTGAAAATAATCTGGGCACACTTTAGAATATGCGGAGAGCTGGTGATTCTGACTTGGTAGTAGAGCAACAGGTTGGCTTCATTTGGATATTGGTTTGATCTCCAACACCACAAGTCAAAGAGAAAAGGAAGGGTGGTATCTCCGGAAGGGAAAAGGAGGGGGGAACTCTGATGTATATAGGAGAATAAGTCTGCATTACATGTAAATATTATGCCATCCTTTGTGAGGGACTTGGACATATATACATTTTAATATTGGGGCGAAGAGTCTTAGAACCAATCTCCAGAGATTGCCTGGAGGTGATTGTATATTCTTCTAGGAGGCTAGGGGTATGGAAGGATAAGCTTCCATAAGCCTGTCTTGCCTACTCAACCTCACTATTGTGACTAGTCTTCTGCCATGTCCAGTTTTCTAACACATGGCTTCTCAACGACGTTCTTTGCAAAACTCATGTCTGTTCCCCTTCAGGTATTGAACTTATTTTCTATTACACTTAGAGCAACGCCTTCCTTGACTATTTTATCTGAAATTTCACTTTATTTTTAGAAATGCACACCTATTTCCTTACCTTGTCTTCATTTATCATCACTTGAAATAGCACTCATTAGGTAATTGAATGATTGAGGACTGTCAGAATTTTACCCAGCATTAGGGTAAAGGTTTTGTCTACTTTAATCATTTATCTTACTATAAATAGAATGGCACCCAAAATACTGTAAGTATATGCTGTATCTTGAATAAGTCCTTTTGGGAAAAAATCTAGAAATATTTATTCATACAGGCATATGCATACTTCCACTTAGCAATCCCACTTGTAGATTCTAGCTGGCTTCATTTTTAAAAATATATTTATTCTGTGTTAGTGTAAAGGGAAATGAGTTTAGAGGACTGATTATGGGGCTTGTGAAAAGTCTCCTTGAATTTAGGTAGGCTGTGTGGCTGACTGGCCAATATAATACGGTTGAAAGAACACATCCAGTTTTCAAGACCAGGACTTAAGAGCTCAACAGCTCCCATTTACTTATTCTTGAGTACCTGCTTTTAGAGCTGGCCGCCACATGTGAATAGGCATCTGTAGTCCATAGACAACTGTAGTGGCCTGAATGACAATGGCCCCACAGGTTTATGTATTCAAACATGTTGTCCCTAGCTGGAACTGTTTGGGAAGGATTAAGCTATGTGGCCTTGTTGGAGGAAGTGTGCTTCTTGGGATACAATGTGAGGTTTTAAAAGTCTTTGCCATATCCCATTATCTGCTTTCTGCTTCATGGTTATTGTTTCAAGATATAAGCTCTCAGCTGTTGCTCCAGTGCCATCCCTGTCTGCCTGCTTCCATACTTTTCCACCATGATGGTCATAAACTCATCCTCTGGAACTCTTTCTTCTATAATTGGGTCACAGAGTATTACCACAGCAATTGAAAAGTACTAAGGCTTTTGTGAGGGGAGGAATTAGGGTCCTTAGTTAACAGCTCTATTCAAGGCTCTTGAAACCACCTTCCTGATACATGAATATCTAACTCACAAATAAATCTTCTAGACCCAGGTGAGCTGTTTCGGCCACACAAGTTGTTCTACCAATCAATGCTCAAAATATAAGCATATGAAATTTTGAGGGTGGTTTCTGACCTTTAAATTGGTTACAAGGACATCACTATCCTGTCCCTATATCTTGAAAAATTAAACATTAAAATGCCAGTATTAAAACAGTGTTTGTGACAAGGACATTCATTATACATATTGGCTCATTTTGGTTGGTGTTGCATGCACAGGACCTGCACAAGAGCAAGCCAGCCATTCCCAGCACGGATAGAGAGATGCCCAGCAAGTCTCATGGTAAGCTGGGGAGCTGTTGGCAACTGATGGGATGATGGAGAAAAAAGGCTCAGTTCCCTTCCTATTTCAGGGATGTGGCCCCTGACAGGCCACCCATCCTGCAGTGAGTGGTCCTACACTCACTCACATACAGGCATTGCTAAGTGAACTCAGAGCTGCTTTTAAAGAGCACACAGAGTTGGAAGGGGAAAATGATGGTGATAGCAGAGGACTTGGATCACAAGGAAACAGGGATAGATTTGATCAATGTACATTATGTGCATATCAAATTCCCAAACAATAAAAGTAGATATGTGAACATGTTTGTCTGAATGTTCTTTAATTTTTTCAAAAGAGAGAAAATATATTTGTTATAAATAAATGAAATTACTTAGTATCATCATGCATTATAGTTTAAATATGAAACATATTTATTTTTTATTTATTTTTATTAGGTATTTTCTTCATTTACATTTCCAATGCTATCCCAAAAGTCCCCCATATCCTTCCCCCTACTTCCCTACTCACCAACTCCCACTTCTTGGCGGCCCTGGTGTTCCCCTGTACTGAGGCATATAAAGTTTGCAAGACCAATGGGCCTCTCTTTCCAATGATGGCCAATTAGCCCATCTTCTGCTACATATGCAGCTAGAGACATGAGCTCTGGGGGGTACTGGTTAGTTCATATTGTTGTTCCACCTATAGGGTGGCAGACCCCTTTAGCTCCTTGGGTACTTTCTCTAGCTCTTCCATTGGGGGCCCTGTGATCCATCCAATAGCTGACTGTGAGCATCCACTTCTGTGTTTGCTAGGCCCTGGCATAACCTCACAAGAGACAGCTATATCTGGGTCCTTTCAGCAAAATCTTGCTAGTGTATGCAATGGTGTGAGCATTTGGAGGCTGATTATAGGATGGATCTCTGGGTATGGCAGTCTCTAGATGGTCCATCCTTTTGTCTCAGCTCCAAACTTTGGCTCTGTAACTCCTTCCATGGGTGCTTTGTTCCCAATTCTAAGAAGAGGCAAAGTGTCCACACTTTGGTCTTTGTTCTTCTTGAGTTTCATGTGTTTAGCAAATTGTATCTTGTATCTTTGGTATTCTAAGTTTTTGGGCTAATAGCCACTTATCAGTGAGTACATATCATGTGAGTTCCTTTGTGATTGGGTTACCTCACTCAGGATGATGCCCTCCAGGTCCATCCAAAATGGAACCTTATAAAATTGCAAAGCTTCTGTAAGGCAAAAGACACTGTCAATAAGACAAAAAGGCCACCAACAGATTGGGAAAGGATCTTTACCAATCCTAAATCAGATAGGGGACTAATATCCAATATATATAAAGAACTCAAGAAGGTGGACTCCAGAAAAATCAACTAACCCCATTAAAAAATGGGGCTCAGAGCTAAACAAAGAATTCTAAACTGAGGAATACCAAATGGCTGAGAAGCACCTGAAAAAATGTTCAGCATCCTTAATCATCAGGGAAATGCAAATCAAAGCAACCCCGAGATTCCACTTCACACCAGTCAGAATGGCTAAGATAAAAAATTCAGGTGACAGCAGATGCTGGCGAGGATGTGGAGAAAGAGGAACACTCCTTCATTGTTGGTGGGACTGCAAGCTTGTACAATTACTCTGGAAGTCAGTCTGGTGGTTCCTCAGAAAATTGGACATAGTACTACTGGAGGATTCTGCAATACCTCTCTTGGGCATATATCCAGATGATGTTCCAACTGGTAAGAAGGACACATGCTCCACTATGTTCATAGCAGCCTTATTTATAATAGCCAGAAGCTGGAAAGAACCCAGATACCCTCAACAGAGGAATGGATACAAAAAATGTGGTACATTTACACAATGGAGTACTACTCAGCTATTATAAAGCATATTTATATTGTGGATTTTTTGTGGGGTATGGCAGTGGAATTGAACGTTGTTCTCATGTGTACTAGGAAGGCACTTGACATTGGTCTCTATCCTAACCCTGTTTTCTTTGACAGGGTATTACTAACTTGAAGTTGGCTTTGAACTTATTCTCTATTGCATGCAGGCTAAATCGTGTAATCTTCTGCTTTCACCATCTACAGTGGCTGAGATTAGAGACAGACTCTACCACACCTGTCTTATTATGGATTTGCTTGGCTATTAAAGCAACCAAGTTAAAGGCATACATGTATCTACCAGAGAAGATAACTAGATTACAGCAATAACACTGGAAAAAAAACAGAGTGAAATGGTGAATTTCACACACATAAAAATCAATATTATCAGTGTGTATGCTTAATGTAGCTACATAAGCATTAAAAGTGTGAGGACTCCATACACCAACTTAGTAACTCTAATTTACCAAGGTAATGGAAATATATAGAAAGTACAAACTCAGTGTTTCTTTAAGTAGCTCTTCATGGTAGATTTCTCACAATAAGCCAGTGGTTACTTGATGGTTACCTCACTGCATTGCTTCTGCACTATTCTCTTTTCTTATCTGTATGAAGACACAAGAAAGAATGCTTAAGTATTTCATTGCCTACATAAAATGATAACATTGTCATTTTTATAGGAGTTTATGATAATACATAATGCCTCATCTTCGCGGCAGCTAGATGGCACCCCTGTCTTTTAACATTTCTGTTTCAGTGATTCAACTTTAACTGCAGAAACTGCTGAATGTGTTCTGCCTCTTTCCTTGCATAGAAGGATTTGCCACAATGTGTGATGGCTATGGAGTAGAAGAAACAGCTTATTCAGAGAAGTCCTTTGCATGAGGATCCAGGTTCACCTCCCCAGCACCCACATAAACAACAAGTGGATGGTCAGTATACACCTATTATCCCAGTGATGGTGTGGCAGAGACAAGTGTGAGGATGCTTGGAGCTTGCTGGCTGTCTAGTCAAACCTAATCAGTGAGCATAGTTTCTTAGTTCTTGGTGATTAAACGTAGTAAATTAGACATAAAGACCCATAATGTAATAAGGGCAGAAGAAGAGGGGAGTGAGACACAGAGAACTCAAGATAGGGTGCCTAGGTGCACAGAAGCCCATAATACACCCAAAAGGCTATAGAGGTGAGAGCAGGTCTGTGCTGACGCAGGGATGCATGCAGGTGGGGACCCACGACAGACAGTGGAGTTCATAAGGAGCTGAGATCACATATCATCATGTGATAGATACCTCACAGCATCTTGTGAGCAACAAGTGTCTGGTCAGAGCCTATTAATAAGAAAGCAGTTCTGTGGATCCTCCTCTTCTCAAACTGGAAGGGTCACCCAAGTAGACCATTGTGAGGTGACTTTGCCTTGTAGATACACCGTTAATCTCCAAATGTAGTTGAAGCATCTTTTCTCCTTGTGGTAGTTGGCATATTGGGCACTACTGATGATTTAATTACAATACAACGTCATGTTACTTAATTTGTCACCCTTAAAAAGAACTAGTATGTAGACAGAGTTCTGATTTTAACTTGGGGTTTATTGAGTAGCTAGGCTGAACTCTCAATGACATAAAGAAATGTTAGTTGAACTCACTCTTGAGAGATGGGTTTAGGTATTGGTCTTTTTGTTATATTTTATGTTACTTGATTTATGGGGTCAAAGTACAAAAATATACTGGTTTATTGTTCATGTTCTCAGGAGAATAAGTGACCTTATTTCAAAAATAGAAAAATTCTACTATGTAAAATATATCTATTTTCCCTAAAATATCTGTAGGCAAAGTGGTATTGCTACATACTCTCATACACAAAAGTGAGGTGCAGATAAAGTTTCTCTTCATTCTGCGCCAACCCTGCTGTTTTGGATGGTCTTAGTAGAGTGGAAATTAGTAGCAGAGACACTTAGACTGTTGCAAGACAGACAAGGAGGGGATAGCGGGTAATTTGGGAAAGAAGGAGAGGTGTCAATGAAGGAAGATCCTTGTCTAAAGACTCTCTGCTTACGTAATTGACTAGAGGCTCACTAGACCTTGAAGTCCATCTCAAAACCAATTATTTTGGCATCTCATCTCTGGCTTCATCCTCATGCCCATCTATCCCCTTGAACTTGTTCATTTTAGAATCTCTTCTTTGTCTTAGAAGTAGCGTGTAGCATCAGTCATGGTCTCCCAGATTTCCATACCTAAAAAGCTGTCAGAACAATCCTTGGAAAACATTCCTACTACCTCTTCCCTGCTTATAGTCGTTCTGATGTCCTTGGAGTAAAAGCCTAATTCCAAACCACAGTCTGCAAAGGCCAGCTGGGTTGGCTGGGTTGGGCCATGACTGACATCACTCTCACAGTTCTTTCCCTCTGCCTAGCTCCTCTCTTCATTATTCAGATCTGGTGAGTATGTTGGGGCATGGATCTTTGAACTTGTATTGCCTTTCTCTCTGTAGAACTTCTTATGTTATTCACCCATGTCACTCTAGAAACATGGTATTTTTTTTTTAGATATTTTCTTTATTTACATTTCAAATGTTATCCCCTTTTTTAGTTTCCCTTCCAAAAATCTCCTATCCCCTCCCCCTCTCCCAACCCACCCACTCCTGCTTCCTGGTCCTGGCATTCCCCTATACTGGGGCATAGAGCCTTCACAGGACCAAGGGCCTCTCCTCCCATTGATGACTGACTAGGCCAACCTCTGCTACATATATAGCTAGAGCCACAAGTTCCACCATTTGTTTTCTTTGATTGGTGGTATAGTTCCAAGGAGCTCTGGGGGTACTGGTTAATTCATATTGATATTCCTCCTATGGGGCTTCAGAGCCCTTCAGCTCCCTGGGTACTTTCTCTGGCTCCTTCATTAGGGACCTTGTGCTCCATCCAATGGATGACTGAGCTTCCACTTCTGTATTTGCCAGGCACAGGCATAGCCGCACAGGAGACAGCTTTGTCAATGTCCTGTCAGCAAAATCTTTCTGGCATATGCAATAGTGTCTGGGCTTGGTGGTTGTATATGGGATGAATCCCCAGGTGGGGCAGTCTCTGGATAGTCCATCCTTTCATCTCAGCTCCGAACTTTGTCTCTGTAACTCCTTCCAAGGGTATTTTGTTCCCCATTCTAAGAAGGAATGAAGTATCCACACTTTGGTCTTCCTTCTTCTTGAGTTTCATGTGTTTTGCAAATTGTATCTTGGATATTCTAAGTTTCTGGGCTAATTCGCACTTATCAGTGAGTACATATCATGTGTGTTCTTTTGTGATTGGGTTACCTCACTCAGGATGACATCCTCCAGATACATCCATTTGCCTAAGAATTTCATGAATTCATTGTTTTTAATAGCTGAGTAGTATTCCATTGTGTAAATGTACCACATTTTTTGTATCCATCCCTCTGTTGAGGGACATCTGGGTTCTTTCCAGCTTCTGGCTATTATAAATAAGGCTGCTATGAACATAGTGGAGCATGTGTCCTTATTACAAGTTGGAACATCTTCTGGGTATATGCCCAGGAGAGGTATTGCTGGATCTTCAGGTAGTACTATGGCCAATTTTCTGAGGAACCGCCAGACTGATTTCCAGAGTGGTTGTACAAGCCTGCACTCCCACCAACAATGGAGGAGTGTTCCTCTTTCTCCACATCCACGCCAGCATCTGCTGTCACCTGAATTTTTGATCTTAGCCATTCTGACTGGTGTGAGGTGGAATCTCAGGGTTGTTTTGATTTGCATTTCCCTGATGATTCAGGATGTGAACATCTTTTCAGGTGCTTCTCTGCCATTCGGTATTCCTCAGGTGAGAATTCTTTGTTTAGCTCTGAGCCCCATTTTTAATGGGGTTAGTTGATTTTCTGGAGTCCATCTTCTTGAGTTCTTTATATATATTGGATATTAGTCCCCTATCTGATTTAGGATTGGTAAAGATCCTTTCCCAATCTGTTGGTGGCCTTTTTGTCTTATTGACAGTGTCTTTTGCCTTACAGAAGCTTTGCAATTTTCTGAGGTCCCATTTGTCAATTCTTGATCTTACAGCACAAGCCATTGCTGTTCTGTTCAGGAATTTTTTTCCCCTGTGCCCATATCTTTGAGGCTTTTCCCAACTTTCTCCTCTATAAATTTCAGTGTCTCTGGTTTTATGTGGAGTTCTTCGATCCACTTAAACTTGACCTTAGTACAAGGAGATAAGAATGGATCAATTCGCATTCTTCTACATGATAACTGCCAGTTGTGCCAGCACCATTTGTTAAAAATGCTGTCTTTTTTCCACTGGATGGTTTTAACTCCCTTGTCAAAGATCACGTGACCATAGGTGTGTGGGTTTATTTCTGGGTCTTCAATTCTATTCCATTAATCTACCTGTCTGTCTCTATACCAGTACCATGCAGTTTTTTTTGTTTTGTTTTGTTTTGGTTTTTTGTTTTGTTTTGTTTTGTTTTTATCACAATTGCTATGTAGTACAGCTGTAGGTCAGGCATGGTGATTGCACCAGAGGTTCTTTTATCCTTGAGAAGAGTTGTTGCTATCCTAGGTTTTTTGTTTTTTCCAGATGAATTTGCAGATTGCCCTTTCTAACTCGGTGAAGAATTGAGTTGGAATTTTGATGGTGATTGCATTGAATCTGTAGATTGAGTTCAGCTATATTAATCCTGCCAATCCATGAGCATGGGAGGTCTTTCCGTCTTCTGAGATCTTCTGAGATTTCTTTCTTCAGAGATTTGAAGTTCTTATCACACAGACATTGTATTTTTTTATTCACATTTTTTTATCCTTCCTTTTGTCAGGCTGAACTTAAAGTCCATGAGGTGTATTCTGGCATACTCTCTATTGTTCATTAAAGTTGTATTACATAAATAGGTAGAAATTTTAAATTTTTGTTTAGGTTTTTCTGTTTACTTTGGTGGAATGCTCACTGTAAACAATGCATGATTTTGTCCTCCTGTTTCTCATCACAAAAAGCTAAGGGCTTCCAAGCAGTGTAGAAATGTACACACCCGTTGAAAGTCCCAGTTTTACCTTACATTGAACTTGGTTTGAATTTGGAGATTGAGATGGTAAGAAAGCACATAGCTCTCTTTTTCATATAATTAATATTTATGACGGAAAGCTGAAAAAATTCTTAAGTTTGTGGGCTGTGTTCCCCAGGGCTTAATCAGAGAATGCTCTCTATTCCTGAGGAATGTGCATGTCAGGGAAGCCTTGTTACTTTGGAGTTTATATGCTTTTACTTATCTATCTATCTATCTATCTATCTATCTATCTATCTATCTATCTATTTATTTATTTTCTTGTACCGACA
The DNA here is from genome assembly GCF_000001635.26 of Mus musculus. Taxonomy (NCBI): domain Eukaryota; kingdom Metazoa; phylum Chordata; class Mammalia; order Rodentia; family Muridae; genus Mus; species Mus musculus. Next base: position 11,501,242 of record NC_000081.6, read on the forward strand.
AACTCTTCACCTCCCATTTTCTGACTACTTTGGAAACTCCTTAAGGATGTAAACAAGACTCTGTATTTTCACTTCCAAGTAGTGTCTAGCATAGTAAGTAATCAGTAATTGTATCTGGCTAAATAGTCACAGCACCTCAGTATTGTGTAGATTTTTGCAAACTCAATACGATACCTTTTCTTGACAAACTCCCAGTGATGTTATAAGGCAAACACTCGTCTATTCCTCTTAGAGGTGGAAAGAACAACACTGCAGAGATCAACAGACTTTTTGTCTAAGTCTGTCCACTTTAATCAGTGGTGGCTGAGCTGGGACAGCAGGCCTTTGAAGAGCTGTCTGTTCTCCATCAGTGCTCATGTCTCCACTAGACGCTTTGTTCATGGTGGTGATGTCAGATGAAAATGTAAATAAGCATCCTCTGTAGGGTTGGGTGGGGCACCACTGGCCTGTGGACAATGCATTGTAAACATGAACTAGGTGCTGTATCCGAAGGCAGGCTCACATGCAGTTTTGGAGACCCAATGAGGCCTCTGAGTAAGTGTTGCCATTTGGGCTAAGCACTGCAGAAACAAATGGTTCTCATTAGCCCGTGCCTTTCAAACCTTAATGTCCTTTCCTGATTAGTACAACCTCTGAGGATGATCAAGAACCACGCTGCCATTGAAGAGTGGCTGCCAACTTCCTTGGGTACTGTTAAGTTGGCAAAAATTTTTATTGATGTGAACTAGCTGCAAATGGCAAACTTGTTATTGTGTTATGAGTATTGGCATGGGAAATAAAACTGCAGAATTAGTGGCAACGTGTGTGTGTGTGTGTGTGTGTGTGTCTGTGTGTGTGTAAACCAGAGGTTGACTTCAGGTGTCCTCCTTTAGCACTTGGCAACTAAGTTTGGAAACAAGATCTCTCACTGAACTTAAAGATTCAGCTAGGCAGGAGTTGGCTCATTTTCCATCGTATAAATGGCAGGGCTCTACCTGTCTCAGCCCCTTGCTGTGCCTCCAGTACTTGGTTACTGCTATGCCTGGATGTTTTATTGGTACTAGGGATTTACTGGAGAGATGGTTCAGGTGTTTAAACTTGGTCTTCAGACTTGTGTAGTTGATAGTTTACCACCTGAGCCACTGTTTGCAGCCTCTGAACATGGTTTGAAATGGATACAATGTTACAAATTTCTATAACTAACATAAAAAGATAATTTTTTTTATTATTTATTGCCTCATATTAATGAGATAGTCGGGGCAATCTACATCTTTAGCCACACAGTCGTGTGCCTGTGGATATGTATTACTAGGGATAAAACAAGGTTTTAACATCACATTTATTCATCTTAATTTTTAAATGTATGAATTTTGATAAATTTTTAATGCAAGTAAATAGATGAAAGTAGAAGGAAGAAGCTTGTGACAACAGTGTGGCACTGAAGCAAGATTCACTACATTCTGTGACACCCTTCTCCCCACAATAAATGCAAAAATTCATATAATGAACTTTTATCACAATTAATCTCAATGAACTATCTGCTGACAACTTTATTCTGGTTCTCCAATTTTAACAAGTTGGAACCACCTTATCTCAAAGAGATTTTGTGTTGCTGTTATTAGCATAAATATTTTCCCCCATCCTGGTGCTGACATTTTAAAAAGATTCTTTGTTTAGGGTTTCCGAAGTCTAGATGGTTGTGGAGCATGGAGTGGAGGAAGGTTCTTGGTGACTTAAAAGTTACAAGAAGATAGGGATCGAAGAACACCATGGCCATATTTTCGGGCAGATCAGCTCTGGGGGCAAAGATACATGAAAACTGACGACTAAAAAGCAGTCACCTGTAAATGACGTTTTGAGGGCCAGGGTCTTAGTGAACCAGCTCAATGACGCTCATGGTTAATAGGCTCAATGGGAGATGGTCATAAGCTCCCAGGACTCACAGTTCCTTGGTTATTACTGATTGTTCCATTTTAAAGCGACATCCCAAAGATGGCAAGCACAACAGCTTATTGATGTTCTGGAACATTCCCAATTCAGTAGGAGGAAATAAGATGCCCCTAACAATTTTTATGTAATGGTTTCTTACTTACTTCAGATGTAGAAATTTAGTGTTTGCTGAATGTGCACAGGCTTGCATTTTTTACAGGGAAGAAGGACACAAAGGGGCTGCTGGCTCTTGACAAAATTAAGAGATGGGTGATATTATGTGATTGTTTTCACATTATTTTTTAATTAATTATTTTATTTATTTACATACCAAAGGTTACCTCCTTCTGGTCTCCCCTCCCAGAGTTCTTCACCCTATCCCCCAACCCCTTTGCCTCTGAGAGGGTGCCTCCTCCGGTCCCCACCTCCCCACCCCGGTATCCACCTTCTCTGGTTCATCAAGTCTCTACAGGATTAGATGCATCCTTTCCCATTGAGGCCAGACAAGGCAGTCCTCTGATGCTAGAGCCTTGGACCAGCCCATGTATGCTCTTCTGTCTGTGGCTAAGTCACCGGGAGCTCCCAGGGATCTGTTGGTTTTTCCTATGGGGTTAACATCCTCTTTAGCTCCTTCAGTCCTTCCTCTAATTCTTCCATAGAGGACCTGGATCTCAGTCAAATGCTTTGCTGTAAGTATCTGCATCTATCTTAGTCAGCTGCTGATAGAGCCTCTCAGAGGACAGCCATGCTAAGCTCCTGGCTATAAGATTAACATAGCATCAATAAATCTTCTGTAAGGTAAAGAATGCTATCAATAGGACAAAACAGTAGCCTATAGATTGTGAAAAGATCTTCCCTAACCCTACATCCAATAGAGGGCTAATATCCAAAATATATAAAGAATTCAAGAAAGACTCCAAAAAGCCAAATAACCCAATTTGAAAATGGAGTACAGAGCTAAACAGAATTCTCAGCAGAGGAATCTTGAATGGCTGAGAAGTGCTTAAAGAAATGTTCAACCTCCTTAGTCATCAGGGAAATATAAATCAAAATGACCCTGAGATTCTACCCCACACCAGTCAGAATGGCTAAGATGAAATATTCAAGTGACAACACATTTTGGTAAGGATGAGGAGAAAGAGGATCACTCCTCCATTGTTGGTGGGATTGCAAACTGGTACAGCCATTCTGGAAATCAGTCTGGCAGTTCCTCAGAAAACTGTAAATAGTTCTACCTGAAGATCCAGCTATACTGCCTGTAGTGGCTGGTTTTGTGTGTCAACTTGACATAGGCTGGAATTATCACAGAGAAAGGAGCTTCAGTTGAGGAAGTGCCTCCATGAGATCCAGCTGTAAGGCATTTTCTCAATTAGTGATGAAGCGGGGAGGGCCCATCATGGGTGGTGCCATCCTAGGCTGGTAGTTTTAGGTTCTATAAGAAAGCAAGCTGAGCAAGTCAGGGGAAGCAAGCCAGTAAATAACATTCCTCCATGGCCTCTGCATCAGCTCCTGCTTCCTGACCTGCTTGAGTTCCAGTCCTGACTTCTTTTGGTGATGAACAGCAATGTGGAGGTGTACAATGAATAAACCCTTTCCTCCCCAACTTGTTCTTGGTCATGATGTTTGTGCAGGAATAGAAATGCTGACTAAGACAACCAGCCCTGAGTGTATACCACAGAGGATGCTACCATCTATGACAAAGACATGTCATTACATTCTTCAACAACTGAACAGTCTTCCCCTGTGGCATTTCAATTTTAAGGGAAACTTGCTGTGTCCTAAACTTTCTCAACAAAGAAAAGAACATTTAAAAGATTAGTGACAGGCACTGAGAATTGTTCTCTTACAATAAAAAGTTGCTGCGTCAAGTGAACGCCATAGGCAATGATACTTCTTTCATTTCATAGTTATGTCATAGTTACATATCAGAGTTTAGTACCCAGAGCAAAAATATAAAGGCCAATTTTCGTTCCTGTGTGCTGGATTGGTGTTTATGCTATAGACCACATGGGATTTTTGTAAAGCCAGATGGCCTTTTTATATTGATTTCCAAGACCAGACCATTCAGCTTAGAATCATGTGATGCAAATACTGCAAGTCACACAGAACTGAAGAGCATGACCAAATACTGACCTCCCAGGAAGTGACACAACAAGATTAATGAACGGGTGAAGATTGGGTTTCTCATAACATTTCAGTTTTTAAATTTTTGAGCAATGATCGTTACAAGAGGGAAAGGACTCTTTTATCAACATCTAAATAAACAAAAAGATAGGAGCAGCACAAATATAAATAGATAAAAGGAATTTTTTTTAGGGCCGAGATAAAGTACACAGCAGAGCTGAGTCTCTATTTATAGAAAGTAGAGTTTAGTTTGGGTTCACTGTCCTTGAGAAACACAAACCAATCTCTGATATTTTCAGACATCTTCTGTGAAACATTTTAGTTTCCATGAAATGCCATGGATCAGTTTAAAGAGACACCATATTCTAGTGTGTGCATCCACTTTTGACACGGTACTTGGCAAATGGGAACATTATCCCACAGTTTTCTTAATGGAACCATTTTTCATTAAAAAAATTTTTAACAACTCTGTAAAAAGAGCTATCCTAAGAAAATTTAATACAGCAAACTGCACCCATCATGACAGATCTTTGCATCAGTCACCAAAATAGTTTTCTAAGCCCAGGAATTGTGAATATATTTTATATATTTATATCCTGCAGCATGTATGTGATAAAATGAAGTTTTGCATTTTCTACAGTCTTCAAAGATTCATACCAGTCGTAACCTCCTTAACTAATGTCATTAACACAAACACTACAAAGCTTCTGCAATCAAAGGGCAAAAGAGCGTCTTCCCTTCATGTTCTCAAAAAGATCCACAAGTTTAAAGCATCTTCAGTCTATGAGTGCTGCCAAACTGACTCCCACTATTCTTGTTATTCTTCCTGTTGACTACTTGGTGCTCTCTCTCTCTCTCTCTCTCTCTCTCTCTCTCTCCCTCTCTCTCTCTGTATAATGTGTATAGATGCACATACATACACATTAGAAGATATCAGGATGGGGTGGGGCCATGAAAGAATTTCCATTTGTCCAGCAACAGATCCTGTCAGAGAGAATTTGCCTTTAAATCTTGCATCAAAGTGCAAAATCCTCTGACTTATTTGGAGCTTCCTCCCAACAAACTCAGTGTAAGTTTAAAATGCATTTACACACTCACCTTTTGACTACAACCACTTTTAGACTACTCTCTTAAATGTGATGACAATGTTTACATTATCATTTGGCTGAGCAGAATACCTATTGTGCATCCTTTTTGGTAGGGAAGTGTTGACTATCTCATATGATTCTTTAAATAGTGCACTGAAAGTAAAATGAAAATATAGACTGGTTATATGGACAAACCTTCCCACCTTCAGGAGCTGAGCTAGCACCAGTCAGAGATTCTCTATGAAGTTTTCAGAGACTTCGAAATGTAGTGTGCTTCTTCACTCTAATGAACAGATTTTGACTTGTCTGAGATTTGTGGTGTTTGTTGAAAACTAACAGAAGTCATCACTACCCTTAAATGTTAAGAGCAGTGTCCCTAAGAAGGGGCTGGGATTGAAGTGGTGATCATTGAGCAGGAAGAAACACTCAACTCCAAGGGAACTAAAATAATTTGTTCTTAATGCTCGTGAGTTTGAAGCTTTTATTCACATCAGGATTTTCACTGATCCGCAGTTGGGGTGGAAGTCTTGGACCTCTGCCTCCATGACTTGTTCTTGCTATGCCCAGCTGCCACTTCAAACATTCTTGGGCTTGTGCAAAATACCTGCTGGAAACCACTGTGGTAGTAAGCTGGTTGGCAAAGGAGTCTTTTCTTTTACGGTCTGGGACATCATTTATGATCATGCCACCCTGACTATACCCGATTTCATCTGAAAGTATGATAATACTTTACTTTTTCCTTATGCCAGCAAGCATTTAAGTGATTAAACTATTATGCAAAGTAAATATGTTATTCCTGATTTAAAGTTTCAAAAAGCTAAATCCTCAATAATACTAATTAGCTTATTTTTTACATAATGGTACTGGGTATAGTAGACCGCGTTCTAGCCCCTGCTTTCATATATATGGCTCTTAATCTTCATAACAGCATTTGAAAGCCTGTTTAAAATATTTATTACATGGGAAAAAGAAATTAACTTCACATTAGTAAAATGACATATTCACAGATGCATAGAGTTAGCCTAAAACTAGTGACCATAAATCTCACATTTTGAGTTATTTTGGCTGTTGCTGTTGTGATGAATTAACCTATATGTTTGTCTATTATGACAACTTAAGGGAAGTTATATTTTGGCTCACTGTCTGAGAGAACAGTCTGTAATGGGAAGGGTGTGTGCGGGAGTGGGAGTGGAGGTGGCCGTCAGGAAACACAGACAGGGGAGTGCTGGTACCCAGCTCACTTTCTCCTTTTTTCCCTCTTTCTCATGCTGGGGTCTCACTTCCTGGGACAGCGCCACCCATGTTTGGGGTTCATCTTTCCTCTTCAGTTATACCTCTCTGGAAGTTTCTCAAAGGCACATTCAGAGATTTGTCTCTTAGGTTATTCCAGGGTCCGCCAATTTGACAATGAAGTTTGACTCTCACACTAGTGTAGTGTACGCAGCCATAGAACTCACCAAACTTAGATATGATTCATAACACATGAAAAACCAGTCTCACTGGCACTTACTAAATTAATTGATTATATGGAATTTAAATTTTCTTGATGATTACCAGTGGCATTTAAGGATGTTCTATCATAAACTGGAAACCTAGACTATATTCATTGATTTTTTTTCTCCTCCTTTTTTTGGTCAATGAGTGCTAATGAACAATAGTGTTCCTGAGGTCTATAATGACAATGTTCTTTTTGTGTTCCCTCCTACCACATTGTTTACCAAGAGCTTGTTTTAACACAAGGTACTGACAAGAGATAAAGAAAGTCATCTTAGGAGTGGATACACAAAATGGTCTCTGGTGATACCAGTCCAGGGTTTTGCCATCCTGTGACAAGTTCATGATTTAGAATGCCTTTCGTCTAATTTCCAAGCTGTCCTTCTGTAATATCTATTTTAAAAATTCATTACTGCTTGTAAAGTTCATCACAGTGGAGATAGAGAAATTAGCCTATATTTCTTCCCTTCCTAGCTCAGCCCATCTTAGGAAAGCTGCTTCCAAGAATCATGCCCAAAGCCCATTTTGCTGTCTCGTGGAACATATGGCTGGGTACTGAATGCACAGAGAGGCACACAGTCCAAAGTCTGTTACTAGGTGGGCAAGGAAAAATCAAGGGCTGGGGAAAGTGATAGCATGCTTTGGGTGGTACTTAGGGCCATGCCTTGCCTGCCTGACACATGAGACTGTTAGGATTCAACTTGCATGTCCAGCTAGGACTGGGGAGTCTTTCCCATGTAGAAACAACTAAAACTTGAATGGCATAATATATATTTGTTCCAAAATTCAGTCATCTCCCACCTTTAACTCTTCCACTTCATCTTCTCTATGGTTATGACTTGAATACATTTGATAAGATCAGGCTTTAGGGCTATCTCTAATGTGAGTTTCCAATGAACTCCGACCTGAGCAGGTGATACCATCTAAAGTCTTCTTGGGTCATTTCCTACCATGTCAGACCATCCCCAGTCTCTTCACTCAATTTGAAGGATATATTTGGAATTCCTTACTTTATTATTTTTTTTCTGAATCCTTTACATCTCCATTTGAATTTTTATTAGATATTTACTTTATTTACATTTCAAATGTTGTCCCCTTTCTTGGTTTCCCCTCCGAAAACCCCCATCCCCTCCCTGCTCACCAATCCACCCATACCTGCTTCCTGGCCCTGGCATCCCCCTATAGATAGAGCATAGAGCCTTCACAGTGCCACGGGCCTCTCCTCCCATTGATGACTGACTAGGCCATCCTCTGCTACATATGCAGCTGGAGTCATGAGTCCCACCATGTGTACTCTTTGGTTGGTAATTTAGTCCCGAGGAGCTCTGGGGGTACTGGTTAGTTCATATTGTTGTTCCTCCTATGGAGCTTGCTAACCCCTTCAGCCTCTTGGGTCCTTTTTCTAGCTCCTTCATTGGGGACCCTGTGCTCAGTCTAATGTTAGGTTGCAAAGATCCACCTCTGTATGCACTGGTGGGGCCCCTCTAGAGACAGCTATAACTGGCTTCTGTCAGTAAGCACTTGTTGGCGTCCACAAAAGTGTCTGGGTTTGGCGATTATATATGGGATGGATCCACAGATGGGGCAGTCTCTGAATGATCATTCCTTCAGTCTCTGCTCCACAGTTTGATCAAGAATCTACAAATGGAACTTCATAAAATTGCAAAGCTTCTATAAAGCAAAAGAAACTGTCTATAAGACAAAAATGCAACCCACATATTGGGAAAAGATCTTTACCAATCCTACATCCAATAGAGGGATCCAATACATCCAATATATACAAAGAACTCATGAAGTTAGACTCCAAAGAACCAAATAACTCTATTTAAAAATGGGATACAGAGCTAAACAAAGAATTCTCAACTGAGGAATACTGAATGGCTGAGAAGCACCTGAAAAAATGTTCACCATCCTTAGTCATCAGGGAAATGCAAATCAAAACAAACTTGAGATTCCATATCACACCAGTCAGAATGGCTAAGATCAAAATCTCAGGTGACAGCAGATGCTGATGAGGATGTGGAGAAAGAGGAACACTCCTCCATTGCTGGTGGAATTGCAAGCTGGTACAACCACTCTGGAAGTCAGTTTGGCAGTTCCTCAGAAAATTGGACATCGTACTACCTGAAGACCCATTAATACCACTCCTGGGCATATACCCAGAAGATGCTCCAACATGTAATAAGGACACATGCTCCACTATGTTTATAGCAGCCTTATTTATAATAGCCAGAAGCTGGAAAGAACCTAGATGTCCCTCAACAGAGGAATGAATACAGAAAATGTGGTACATTTACACAGTGGAGTACTATTAGCTATTAAAAACAATGAAATTCTTAGACAAATGGATGAAACTAGAAAATATCATCCTGATCAAGGTAACCCAGTCACAAAAGAACACACATGATATGCACTCACTGATAAGTGGATATTAGCCCAGAAGCTTGGAATACCCAAGATTCAATTCACAAACCACATGAAACTCAAAAAGAAGGAAAATTAAGGTGTGGCTACTTCGATCCTTCTTAGAAGGGGGAACAAAATACCCATGGAAGGAGTTACAGAGATTTTATTAATTTTTTAGATGTTTTCTTTGGTACTATATTTCCTGTATATTTGGGGAGGCTATCCTGACTAGAGACTACAGTGGTGGTTTTCCCATTGCATTTATTGCCTTCTCAAGTTTGGTGAAGTATAGGTTTTTAAAACATTTCCTTATGATTCTCTGGATTTCCTTGGTATCTGCTGTTATGCCCCCTTTTTGTTTCAAAGTTTGCTAATTTGGATATTCTCTCTCTGTTGTCTTTTAGATAGTTTGGATAATGGTTTGTCTATCTTGTTGATTTTCTCAAAAAGCCAACTGTTTGTTTCATTGATTCTTTGTGTTGTTCTCTTTGTTTCTATTTTATTGATTTCAGCCCTTAGTTTGATTATTTCTTTCTCCTCTTGAGTGATTATTTCTTTTTGTTCTAGAGCTTTTAGGTGTGCTGCTGAGATGGTAGTGTGGGAACTCACTAATTTCTTTATGAAGGCACTTAGTGCTACGCACATTCCTTTTAGTACCACTTTCTTTATGCCCTATAAGCTTAGGTTGCTGTGTATTCATTTTCATTGAATCCTAGAAAGCCTTTCACTTCTTTTTTTATTTTTATTTTGACCTGACTTTCATTTTATAGTTCTGTTTCTGTAAGTTTGTAGGCTTCCTGTTGCTTCTGTTGTTGATATCTACCTCTAATCCTTGGTAGTCTGATCAGTGTATAACATCAGGACTACAACTCCCTTCTCAGCAGGGAGTATATGTTGAATATTTTTTGTTGTTGTTGGTCTACAGCAGAATACTGGTATATGTTTTATTTCCAGGGTGAGACACTGTTCTGGGGATTGAGAGTGTATTAGATAGCTTTTGATTATAACAAAATTAAAAACTAGTTTTTCTAATATTTGGACTTTCAATAGGACTTTTTTCTACTTACAAATATATTTCCAATGATATCTGCAAAAAAATCTAGTCAAGTAATGCAGCTTAGTTTATTCCTGCACAATACATTACTAATTTGAATAAATGACAATATTTTCCATTTACTCGTGAAATTCTACTCATATTCTCAAAACACTGGTTTGTATCATTGAGAGGTCTCCCTAATGTGACTTTAAAAGACCCTTTGCCTTCCAACAGTCTAGCATTGAAAGTGCTGAAAAATAATATTTATATTAAAATAATATTGTGTAAAAATGATATTTATGTTTTTAGGATTCTCCATTTGCTACCCTGTCAATCCCATATGAATTCTATTTTTTTTATAAAGTATTGGACTTTGTGACTGTAAATTTACCATATTTTTGTTCAAATAGCCTTGAAAACACACATATATACATGGTCAAATAACCATGCCCAAGTAAACACTCATCTCAGAATCTGTATTCTTGGGGCAGATGAAACCAAGTAGAAATCAACCAATTTCCACAACCCTTCAGCTGTGCAGAGGGAGGTCATGAGTCTTGGACCAAGTTGTTAGTCATGAACACAAGAAAACTTGAGTGTAAGAAGCAGATACATCAGACCAAAACTAATCAACTTTCCAAAGGAGCCATTTGCCAGGGATGAGGCACTATCTAAAACATTTGATAATTTAAAACTTAAAAGAGTATACTTGGTTGTTCATAAAACAGACTGTTAGAAGCAATAAATCTACAAAATCTGTTTATAAGGCCTACGGCAAATATATGGCATATTAAATTACAAATAGATGGTTCTACTGAGTGGCTATATGAATATGTGATTATATTGTGTTCTGAGTGGTTAGTCCCTGGGGTAGACTGCCACAAATTCTAGAATACTCAATCAGGATATAGATTGCTTATCCAATCCCCTTCAATTTGAACTTTCTCTATAACTTCTACGAGGGTGGTTTAGAGATAAAAGTGAAGTATAAGACCCAAATTTAATTTCAGATAATATTTGGTTCACTTAATGTGAATCTTATTAATAGTGTCTACAAAAGGTTGACCCACCCACAGTGGTATAGTCTTAGGAATCAGTGTATAACATCAGGACTACGCCTCCCTTCTCAGCAGCTTCCTCTTCACGGTTCCTTTATCGTAGTTACTTGATGAGACTGGTATTGCTCGTGTAGCAAACACAATTCCTGCACATAAGTCTCAGGGAACATTGTGGAATGGGGGCAGGGGGAGCAGAAAGATTGTAAGACCAGAGGACCGATGAAGCTGCTGAGAAATTGTGTCTTCTAGAACTGATGGCTTCCTCCATAATGTCTCAATAACATGGCGGCCTAAACAAGACCTGAAGAAGTATAATACCAACAGACATACTAACATAGATGGGGCAACTCTTCAAAGGTCCCACCCAGAGACAAAAATCTTCAGGCAACTAAAAAATTGCCAATAGTGGGATAACCAGGCTTCCCTTGGGATAAAACTCCTCATTGGGTATTCAATACCAAGTGGTCAGCCCTGAAATCATATAAGTAAAATAATACTAAACGGGCTGAGCATGTTACGTTTATATACTTAGGCACCCTTCACTTTTGGTCTTTCCATTCTTTCTCAGTCAATAATTACTTTCGCAGGTATCACTATGCATTAAAACCAAAATTTTCTTTGTGAGTCCTAATATTAGAACTTCAGCCTTTTCACCCTAAAAATCAGACTCTCCTTTACATACTGTAGAATATCTTTTCAAATATATATGTCGAGTTACAACATTCATAGTCTCTGTTCAAAAAAAACCTTGACAAAGCTAATTATGCATTTGTCTTCGCAAATGGCCTTTGTTATCAGTTTTATTAAAATGTCCTTAAGTCATAGACACTCAGGGCTTCCTGGGTCAACTTTGTAGTAACTATACAATTTCTCACACTTGCTCTTGGCGAGGGGTGTGGTGTGACACATTTGTTTTTAGTCATCTTCAGTTTTCTCTCTGTGCATGAAACAAGAAGAACCCATGGCTTTTCTAAGGAAACAAGAGGTTATTTCATGCTGCCCTGATGTTAACCGAGGACAGGGCTGGATTTAAGCAGCATCTTGGGCTATGCTGACTACTCCCAATGCTCCAGACTTTGAATTGTGTTGACGTCCACAGGACTTACGTGACGCCAATTTTGTGTCATTAAAAACTCAGTTTTTTTTTACAAATGCACAGAGATAAATCCATGGAAACAATTATGTGGCTCCAATGGCTCACCTTCTCAGTGGGGACCAGAGGTCCTCCAGGACAAGCTACATCTGTCACCTCTGCTTCACTCTGCCCTATGATGGAGTGGCCCCTGCAGCAAGTGTTTCTGATGAGGAATCCACCATTTTTCTTGGCAGCCCTTCCTTTCTCTGTCCATCACGAATCTTTCCAGACAGCAAAGCTTGTTTTCTGCAGCTGTGTTTGGCTAGATGGCCCTGTGGGGTTATCCTCCCAGGCCCATACTCATCAGACTTGATTATGTGTGTGCTATGACGCTCTGATCAGAATCAGGCTTAGGGGAGAGAGTAAGAATGCTGTCAGCTCCCTTAAAGATTCACGATGCAGGGTTACACGTTTTACTCTTAGGTGAGGCTCAATGATAACTGTCACTTGCTGCTTACAAAAGAGAAACAGTGGCAGCCAGCTTCACTTTTTTGTCAGCACAGAAGCCCACAGTGACAAGCCAGCAACTCCAGGACCCAGTGGTAATTTCTCACCAGCAAGATTTGTATCACTGTGAGGGTCCTACTGTCACATGTGACATGACACATTGATTTGACCAGTACACCAAATGTTCTTGGCCTCACTCTCAAGCAATGCTCCATTGGAAAACCATCCATAATTTTCTGGCTGCTGTCATTCTTGAATCTCGGCTTTCCAGAGCCTCTCATTCCGATTAAACAGATGTGCTTCTGATTAGTTTTCTCTAGAGATATTAACTTTTCAGCACTCTGCACAAGGAAACTTTTGAAGTGATGGGACACGGGCCCATCCTTACTTTGCTCCAGCCAGTTAGTCTCCTTGTCCTTCGGAAAGAATTCTAGAAGAGGGGTGGGAACATAAACAAAATAAGAATCCTCTTAAACTAAGCTTAAAACAAACTACATCTGAGCCTTGACATCATGAAAATCACTGTTTTATCCATTCTCAGGGAAAAAATGATAATCTCATGTTTTCTTGTGTGTGTATTTTAATTGTCTGATTTTCCATATACTTTGAGAAACATAGTTAATTGTAGTAGCACATGCCTGTTCTCTGAAGACTTAGGCAAGAGCGGAGGAGTCTGGTTGCTAAGTTAATACAGATGAATGCTTTTCCTTCCTCTTGTTCTTGCTTTTATCGGGTTCTATTGTTACACTCTGTCTTCAAAAGACATTTTCTTCAAAGCACTTGACATTCATTTTACAAATTTATATTTCATAAATATTGTAAGTTTCTTCTAAATCTAAGGGCATCGTGACTACTGACAAGTGAAATTATTTTGATTTCACAAATACTGTTTTCTTTTTCCTCCAGGAAAATACTCATAGAATATACATATAACTGACCCATATAATGCAGGAAGTAAACCACCATTTAAGAAGTGTTAAAATGTGACTATACAAAGCCTCATGAGTTTACAGCAAAATATCTTTCCTGTAGATTTATACCGGGGGTGGGGGTGGGGTGAGGGGGTGGGGGGTGGGGGGGTGGGGGGGTTGAGGTTTGGCGTTTATGCCTATAATCAACAGAGTGTCAAGTCTGTGATGAGGAGGGAGGACCAATTTCACTGACACTGTTACACTGACCGTATGCTGTTTTAAGAGTCTACAAGCACTTACTAGTTACTGGGCTAACTTCTGCGGAAGGTAGAACTCCACTAGATAACACAGACAGGCCATACTTACTCTGAAAGGAAGGCAAGCCCACACTAACAGAAACTCGGGGGAGGAAAAACCTGAGCAACTGGGTTCAGAAGAGAGCATGGCTCCTGACATTGCAGAGCATCTGTGTGAGGAACAAAGGGAAGTAAGAAGAAGGAATCAGGGAAGATGATCAGAATGTGGCAAGGTTTATTTCCTAACATGGGCGCCTGCCTCTTATCCAGTAGTAAAGGAACGGCTGCTTACTGAGAAAAACAGTACCAGTTGCATGGTTTACAAAAAGAAATAGTCCAAAATGAAAAGGAAGACATACATGGAGAATTAAATAATGAGAGCCCCCAAGTCAGGAGTTTGTGCAGCATTCAGTGTCCCAAGACGGACCGTAAGTGGCAGAATCAGCAGTGAGCACTGGGCACTTGCTTCTTTTATATTGCTGCCACAAACACGGTGATTATTGGTGCCATTTATTCATCAAACCTTGAGTTACATCCAGATTATTCTTCTCACTACTACAGGGAATGCAACAGAAACACAACAGGATTGCTTTAATGGATTGGTTGGCTCCCTAACAAATCATAAACAGTCTTGCTGTGTCTTTACTTTCCATTTTGTTACATTTAAATATTTATAGATCCTTCCATGTGCTTTCATTATTATCATGTTGTCTGGGAAGGACACTCATTTCCCAATATACCTGCTGTGTGTGCCCACATGTGTGTACATGAGCTTTATGTATGTGCATGTGTGTGTGTGTGTGTGTGTGTATGTGTGCACATGTGTGTGCACATGTGTATATGTGTGTGTGTGCACACGCATGCATGTGTGTGTTATTCTCTTGTGTGCTATTGAAACTTGAATGTAAAATGTCACACAAAGACTACCACATGGAACATTTGGTCCCGGATGATGTTCCTACTTTCAAAGACTGTAAAGCCTTAGGAAGTGGGCCCCTGGGAGAATGGCGTCACTACGAGCACATCTTGACATTTCATACCCTTGCTTCACTTCCTGCTTAGTCTCTGCATCCAAACTATAGGTGTACTAGAAGCAGCCTAGTGTCCATGGCCTTCACACCCCCTCTGCCATGCTCTCGCTGCCTCATTTTGCAATGAGAACTACATAAGATTATATTTTAAGTTTTTAATTCAAATATTTGCATTCCTGAAATGTTTAGTTTAGTCCTGATACATCATCTTGTTAAAAAAAAAGAACTGAAGTATCCTTGCTAAAACATTTATTAGGATTTTTCCATGTGTTTATGACTTAGCTTAGCCTACGGTTTCCTTTCCTGTAATGTTCTTCATGAATTGGTGAACAATTTTACCTAATAATGTTATGCTGAATTTATAAAATTAAATTATTGAAATGTCCTCTGTTTTCCAAAAGACGTAATGTTTTCTGTAAGACATATAATCAAGATTTCCTTAGCTCTTTGGTACAGTTTTCTGTTAAAGCTTAGAATTTGTTTGCAAGTAAATACAGTGAAGATTTTTGTTTATAAATTCAGTTTATTTAAATGTCTGGCTATACAGACTTTTCTGTTTTATCTTGATTACGTTTTGTAAGAGTTTCTTTTTCTTCAAATTTATTTACTTGGCATGGATTTTCTAAGTTCTTAGAACAGTTAATTCAGAATGTGTTTACTGTAGATTTTCAGTGACTGCGAGATGGATGGGTACAAACTCACTCTCACTACTGACATTATTTCTGTCTATCCATTTAGTGTACTGTTATAAGACAGGGTAATGCTAAATATCCAAGGGTTGATTTTAACTTGCTACTGTCCTCTCTCAGTTTTCAAATTTCTGGGCTTACAGGTATAAATTCCCCTGCAATTATGTTCACCTTAGTCTAGTAGCTATTCTAGAGCTCTTAGCTGGAAATCCTTGCTTGTTATACTCAGTATTAATTAATTAATATTCTTACTCTCAGACCATGAAAGATCTTCAGAGTAGTCAACCTCATCTCTGATCTTCCAACTTAAATGCTACTATTTTAAATTTTGTCTGAAAAAAAAATAGAATTTTCACTTTTATTGTGATCATTAACCTGTTGAGTATTTCCAAGGAGGACAGTTATTTTTGTTAAGAGCTTGAAAAATACCCTACCATTGGTTTTTTTATTTCCTGGTTTTGTATGAAGAATTAAGTTGTCAGTCAAATTTTCACTCCTTTAAAAGTAATCTTTCAGGGGCTAGAGGGATGGCTCAGTGGTTAGGAGCACGTTGGCTGCTCTCCCAGAACACCTGGATTCAATTCCCAGCACCCACATGACAGCTCATAACTGTCTCTAACCCCAGTCCTAGGAAATCTGACACCCACACACAGACATACATGCAGGTAAAATACCAAATGCATATAAAGTGCAAATAAATCATTTAAAAAATAATCTTTCTGAAAATGGCTTTTTCCTCTTATTTTGTGCAGCTCTTCCATAATATTTTTTGTTTTGTTTTCTACAATATAATTATTTTCTAAAGTATTTTAGTTTTATTCGGGACTTTGGAGAATTTTAGCCCTATAAATGGTCCATCTGTTTGGGATATGTCTTTGTCTTTTTAGGTAATGCCCTGTCCAGTCTCTGTCTTCTATCAGGACAAGATATATACATCCACAGAGATGGTATTTACTAATGGGAACTGAAGGTTTTAGTAAGACATAATATTCGGTATCTAATACATAAAGTTTGAGATATCTGGGAAGGATTACAGGTGAGAGTTCAAGAAAGCTTTGTTTACTTAGAACTTTGGGTATAGAGATCCTGAGTAAGGGACATGCTGAGGAGAGAAAGGAAGAGGGACCCCACACACCTAAACCTTAGCATCTGCCTGCCCCTAAATATGGCCTATCCCACTTTTAAAACTGTTGTGAATCCTTTTACTTGTTGAGTTTCTAACCCACTGCTGACCTGCTGACTAAGCTAATTTCTCCTTCTCCTACTTCAAAGCTTTGACTCCTCACTCTTCTGCTGTTTCTTCTGTTGTGTCTCTACTCTGAATTAAAGGCATCTTTTAAGAATCTGGTCGTTCTGACCTCTTGGACTGATGATCATTGTATTTTGTTTTCTCAGTGTATCCTGTCACGATACAGCATTGCCCGTGTCTCTTGCTTCTCAACCCTTTCTCTTTTCTTTGTATTTTTGACTTTGTCTTTGCTAGTTCCCTCCAGACCAATATGCTTCACTAATTTGGCATTATTATTATTTGCTCAGTCTTTCCTTACTGTTATTGATAGCCCCATTTATAAATTATTTTGCACATAGTACTCCCTCATAAGCCAATCTAAACTAGACATCTTTGGCAATCTTCTTAATTATCATTCCTTTTCTTTATGCTACTAAATAAAGTTTGTAAATTTTCTTCTCTGCTACACTTTCAGTGCCAAGAGCTAGGACTTTATTTGTTGTATTTCCCAAACCCACAAAACCAGAGCCTGGCTTGGTATATAGTACACAGTAGGTGTTTACCAGTTTTTGAATGAATGAGGGATCTCCAAATCTCAATCTCCTCTCTTGCAAAAATTAAGCCTTCATTCTCTGCTCCCTGCTCTTCATGTTCTTGTAATACTATACCCCTTTCTCAGCTGTGATTGCACAATTATAATGTATAATGGTCTGTTCATTAGCCTTCTTATCAGGTCACAGTGTTGAATAGATTGAATTACTTCTTGTTTCTCCATTACAAATGACTGCTAAGATATTATCATTCTACATAATGCTACCTCAGAAACAGCAACACTTGCTTTAATATATGAAACATGTTGTATACTGAATCCACCTGGAAAATGTAATCATGAATTCTATTACTACAAAGTCAACTAAGATGAACGAGATTTTCAGACC
This sequence comes from Mus musculus, assembly GCF_000001635.26. Taxonomy (NCBI): domain Eukaryota; kingdom Metazoa; phylum Chordata; class Mammalia; order Rodentia; family Muridae; genus Mus; species Mus musculus. Next base: position 11,519,031 of record NC_000081.6, read on the forward strand.
AGGGGCCTTAAATGACTCCATATATTCATTGCTCAACATTTTACAGTTGATTTTTCTACTTCACTTTTCTCTTTCTTTGTCAAAACAAGGTTTTCCCTCCTCACCTCCCTCTTACAAGATGCCAAAGAGAAAGAACTGTGAGTCACAGGAAATGAAAAGGCAGTGCCTCCAATACTGGGATGAGATGACTGCTCTTCTCATCTAACAGAATTCTCATTTCCTGTCCTGAATCATGTCTTACCATTGAAATAAAAACAACTGTACTACTAGCCAAGGGTGTGTTGAGTATGTGTGTGCATGTGGGAGAGTGGATGATGGGAAGGACTAGAAAAGTAGACAGGATGGACCTCTTGATTATTCCCTTCATGAATATATATTTCAGTTGAGGTTGTAGGAGGATGAGGATTCTGGATTCCCATGGCACTTGTGGTATTTAGAGGGAGAATTAGGATCCTGAGCCAGTGAGACCTTCTGCGGTGGGAATCATACTCATACGTAATGGAGGCAACTGGATATTGGAAAACCAGAAGATGAACCTTGGGCATCAACTTCTCATCTTAGATGATTCTTTCTTATAGATTCAGCCCTGTTTGATTTTTGAGTTTTGAAGATGCTAGCAAATTTTTGAGTTTCTTCTTCTTCTTCTTCTTCTTCTTCTTCTTCTTCTTCTTCTTCTTCTTCTTCTTCTTCTTCTTCTTCTTCTTCTTCTTCTTCATCTGTTTGAACAGAAAGGTAGCGAAGAGAGATGAGAAGAAAAAGTGATAGCCAATGAAAGATATTACCAAACATACTACAGAAACATTTTAGAAATACCAGATTTCATTCAAAACTATTCATTTATTATTACCCATTAATTATTATCATTGTTTGGAAGATAAATCTCTCAAGATGATTTAAGAAAATGCCTGAGAGACATTGGGGCTTAGGGAGAAAGATCTATTAGTAAAGTGCTTGCCATGTAAACCTGAGGACCCAAGTTCACCCTCACATAAAAGAGCAAATGTGACAGTGTGTGCCTGTCACTTCCAGATTGTGAAAGCAGAAACAAGAGTGCCCCTGTGGACCACTGACCAGCCTGCCTAGCCTCAGTGATGAGCCCAATGCCCCAGTAAGAGACCCAGCCTGAAGTAAAAGCAAGTTAAATCCCTCCTGAGGAGTGACATCAGAGGCTGAATTTTGGCTTATATGTACACACACTCACACAAACAACTGGCCCACTGGAATTAATCATCTCTTTGTAATGTAACCAGACTTCATCTATTTGTGGTAGCAATGAAAAATTGAGAATTTTGTTTTTCACCTTTCATATTTTATGGAAGAGATTTTCTAGAACCTTAGTTCCTAAGGTGTCAATAAAGTTCAGGTCTGAATGATCAACCCACCTTCTCAGAAACCATGCTTTTCAGCTGACTCCTCATATCCTTTTACTTATAGATGACCCTAATTATAATCCTTCAAGTTGACAGATCATGTTAGAGTATTTTCCCATTAAATATTAAAATATAATATAATTAATTCTCCATTGTCCATATAAGGGAGACTTTTATTCTTGTCAAAACTGTGAAAAGAAGGTGAGTTGAGAATCAATGTCTCACCCATCAAAGTGGAGAGGTTATTATACATCTGTGGAAAAGAAATGAAGGGCTATGCGTCAATAAAGGGAAGATGTTATGATGTCTTTTCTGAAGATGGCCCAACATTTTCTGGAACTTGGGTGCTGCCTTTTGTCTCTCCTTCTATAGTTCTTTCTTGACATTGATAATTATCTGATGTCACAGAACTGGGGCGGTCAGTTACAGTGTATCTGGCATTGCAGGAAAGTCAGACATTATCTGCCCATCCTTGAGCTACCTGTCTTATACCTAGATAATTTCAGACAGTCTAACAGAAGAAGGCATTCTGCCCTTCAGGCACCTATGGACTGGACTATGTTCCGAACTCTAGCTACACTTCTAGACCTCTTTGACTTGTTAGGACTGGGTTGTGGTTAGAATTGCATGCAAAGCAGCTCACTCAAGTTGCCTGACTGAGTACTGGAGCTCTTATTTAAAACACAAACACTTACAGTGATAGCTCAGTTCAACTAGTTTGCAACCTTAGTAGCATCCCTCATGTGTCTGCCCAATTGTATAGCACTCTCATATGTAGATTCGCTGTATGCTTAAATCATTTCCTAGCATGATAGATCATTAGACTATTATGTACTGGACAAACATAAAGCATTTTGTGAGGTCGTTGACACTTCTTGTTACACAAAAATGTATCAAGTGTTGGGAAGACTCATGAAGAAAACTGATATCCAGGCACTTGGTTAAAACAGATGGACAAACTCCTTGTCTCTCTCATTTCTCTCTCTCTCTCTCTCTCTCTCTCTCTCTCTCTCTCTCTCTCTTTAAAGATCCATGTTGTATGCCGGCCCATGGAGGCCCCTGGGAGGCAGGCTGGGACTGAAAAAGACTTAAACGGCGAGAAAGGAATATGAAGCCAAGACAAAAGTTCTGATCAAGGCCCGGGAGTTTATTAAGAGCATGTGCTTATAAGGGGGAAGGCCCATCCCCCTCCCCCACCAGCCCATTCTTGGTGCCTGGAGCCAGTCCATAGGCAATCTACAGTGTGTGACTTCGGAAAGTCTCAAGGACCTTTCAGCAGGAAGCAGAGTCCTGAAGAAGAGCAAATAGAGCCATCAAGGTCAGAAGGCTCTACCCTAGATAATCCTCTTAGTGGCAGCAAGGTCAAAGTCTGGATAAGCCTGCTTCAGTTGAATTTTTAGGACCTCTGCTCTTTCTGGCCAACCCTGCTGGTTCTGGTCGGCCCCGCTCAACTCCAGTCACTCAGGCCCAAAGATTTATTTATTATTATACATAAGTACACTGTAGCTGTCTTCTGACACACCAGAAGAGGGCATCAAATCGTCAGTGCTCTTACCCACTGCCACTGAGCCATCTTGCCAACCCAACCAATCTCTCTCTCTCTCTCTCTCTCTCTCTCTCTCTCTCTCTCTCTCTCTCTCTCTCTTTCCTCTCTCTCCTTATACACTCAATCTCAGTTACCTTTTGCCCATGATATCCTGGCTTGGGACTTCTGTTAGTCAGCTTCCCGTTGCTGGATCAGTCTTGAAATAATCAACTTAAACTGTAAGAAGTTTGACCTTGGCTCATGGTTTCAGAGGTTTTACGATGATTTATGATAGATATAGTCTATTGCTTTGGGCCCCCAACAACACAGTATATATATCACCACAGAATGATATGGCAGAGGGACCTATTAATTGCAGCAAAGAAGCAAAGAGAGAGAGACAGGAATGGACTGAAATCCCAATCAAATAAACACTATGCTTCCAATGAGCTAATGGCCTCTCACTAACAGCATGGTCCTAGAGCTCTATTACACCCAAGCAGTCTTGTATGCTAGTGAAAAGTTCTTTAAATCCAGCATTCAGGAGCTAATTAAGGCCCACACTACACTTCATATGCCCATGTTTATTCCATCACTACTCACATAAGTGTAGTTTTAAAAAATCAGCTTAGGTGCCACCAGTGGAATAATAAAGAAATCAGGACACGGACACATACACACACACACACACACACACACACACACACACACACACACACACACACACACAATGGAATAACTAACCACCAATAAGAGCAAAATGTCTGCTGTTTTCGCTCATGGAGTTGGAACCATAGGGAAGTAGGTTGTCATAATGTAGAATGTGGCTAAAATCTGGGAGAAGAACATAATCCATAGGGGAATACAGATTCTTTAATATCATTTGCATTAATAGATTTCTAAGCAGTATAGAAGCCAATTACCATCCTATTAAGCAATAGCAATATGTATTATATAAATTCTTCTCTACTTCATCATTTTGTACTGGTTGTGTTGAAAACATTTTATCAGCCACTTTCTAGCATTCTTCTCTTCCTAAGTTTGAAATTTCTCTCTTACAAAACAGCAAAGCTTTCACTATATATTATATTATAAATACTGTCTTTTACATCACTTATTTCTTATTGACTTTACTCTGCCAAAAATAAATCAACTCACACATTACTCAAACTTTGCTAAAATATGACCATGCCTGAAGAAACATATTTCTCCTCAAATACTGTGAATCCTGAAATCATAAATTCAATCCAAGTGCATAAACAGTGGGCGAGTCTCTGTAATCGTCATCTAGAATTGCCTAACACCAGACCTTTGCTTCATTATTGCTTCTTACTAGAGGATTTTGTGTTGAAGGAGAGAATGGACCTTGCTTTGTCCACTCTTGGTATATAGTGTCAACAAAATCTCATGGCACATAGTAGGCTATTAATAAATGTTTGCCAAATACAACTCTCTTATTCAAAAAAGTTTTTGAACGAGTGTCTGTGCTATGACAAATATCTAGGCAGAGGGTAGGGAAGTGAATGGGTCCAAGCTCACGTGTTGTTGGAATTTAAGTACTTTGAAGTAAGAAAAAAGGCAATATACTCCAAAATATGTAGGTATATAAGTAAATATGCTGCATGCTTGATGACAATAATTGCTAAGAAAAACAATAGAGCAGCTGAAGGGGCAGAATGTGGCACAAGAAGAGAGCTGCCGTCTTAAGGAGGGAAGTCAGTTACTGAGGCATCTCTGAGAAGGTGTATCTGGCCATGTCCCTGGGAAATGAAACAATGCAAAAGCTGCCAGGTGGTTATAATGGCAATGCAAAATCTGTTACATTTTATGCACAGAATGTATTGGGATCATGGCATGCATGCAGTGGCACAGGGAACAGAGCAGGACCGAGCGGTTGGTTTTGGGTTCTTGTTTGTTTAGTTTTGCTTTTTTTGTTCTATTTTAAGCAAATGAGGTGTACAGTAATAGACTGTAGGGAAATAGATAGCTAAGTCAGAGTTGAGGCCAGGTTAGGAACAACATTTGGCGTTAGTCAACAGAGGGTGGGATTCATTTCCTTTTAAGCAGGAAAGGAAACACTCGGCCTGGCCTGTATTATTGAAAAGTATTCTTGGCACCAAAATAGAAATGAGTTACATGACAGGGAAGTATATGAGAAGGTGTTTTGATGTGGTTTATGATCAAATGTTACCTGAAGCAATAGAAGCATTTGGGTGAAACATTTATTCCCCAGGCCAAAGAAGTTCTTCCAAATTTGGTTATTAATTTGTGGGCATGAAACATTATTTCTTTACTGCAAAATGTGTCTTAAAATATCACATTAAGTACTAATTTTGAGCAAAAGGTACTATGCAATTTTTTAAAAGATTACTTTTAATTGAAAATAGATTGGGGTCACTAAATTAAGCCACGAAGAGAAAAACAGTTAAGTACTGTGTAATAATAAAACCTAGTTGTTATATTCAGATAAAGAAAAAGACGCAAGTAGAGATGTGTGTTCTGGGACTCGTGGCATAGCCATGCTTGGTGCCTGTGCTTTCTACTTGGTCTACATGGTCTCATTGGCTCCGTGTGTTCTCTGCGAGTAGTTATTTTTTCATTCACAGGCAGTGGAGATGAGTCATTTCATCCCATTTGGGTATTGAAATCTCTTATTTCATTCAGAAGATTTTCCTATTTACCAGACAGTGTTAGACATTATTGTCTGCTTGGAATTTGTCTAGGGGAAAAATCCTTAAGTAAACATTTCAGAGTTGCTCAGACTGAGCTCACATCCACATTTGACTTGAGGAATCTGAACTTGATGAGACATCAGCTCTATGACTTCAGTTAACAGGTTATCATGGACTAAGTGATTTAAACAAAAGAATTTTATTCAGGAGAAATTAAAGGTCAAACATAGGCAAGGTTGACTCATTATTTTTTTTAACTTTTTAATTTTTTTAGAATTTCATGTATGAGTACTATAATTGCATCATTTCCAGCCCTCCATCTCCTCCTGCATCTCCCAACTTCATCTCAAATTGATGATCGCTATTTTTATTACTATTTCTCCTTAAAAATCTGTGTGTGTGTGAGAGAGAGAGAGACAGAGAGAGAGACAGAGAGACAGAGACAGAGAGAGACAGAGACAGACAGACAGACAGACAGACAGAAAATCAGTTATTGTTGCTAATGTATGTGTATGTTTATGGCTGACTACGTAGGATTAGATAGCATATTGGGCTCATCTCTGAGGAGGGCTAATGTTCCCTCAGTATTAATCTCTCAACCATTAATAAGCTCTAGTTTTTCATTCAGGAGTAAGACATTGTAAGGTTTCCCTCATTCATGTTGGCATGTCAACTGGTCATTGTGCGTATTGTGTTTAGGCAACCATATTTTGACATTTATGGGCACAGAATCCTGTTATGTATAGAAAACATTATGTTCTCTGGCTCTTACAATCTGTCTAGTTCCTTACCCACTGTTCCTTGAGTTTTAGGTAGTAGTCATCTAGAGATGTGTTAGCTGGAGTTTGGTATCCCATGGTCTGCTTTTCTCTACATTTTGATCAGTTGTAGATATCTGTAATAGTTGCTCTCTGCTGTGACAAGAAACTCTTGATTCTGAGTGAGAGCTACACTTCCCTATGGGTTCAAGGAGAAGTATTTAGAAGACATTGGAAATTTTACTGGCTTTAAAGCCTTTTAGCTGAGATTGTACATTTCTTGAAATGTGGTATACTTATGTAATTTTTCTCTAGCTTTTTAAATGTTTACCAGTTTTAGGTCACAGTTATTAATTCAGGAATAAGTTAATCAATATGTATATATAGTAATGTCAATACCTTTGGAGATTTCAAGTTTGTAATACAAATTACAAAACTTCTATTAAGCAAAGTTTACAGTGGATTCCACTCCTTATCTTTGTATACTGCATGATCTTACAAAAGACAGCTTCCAAAAGCCCAAGTTTTTGCATCAGTAAAATGTGATACTATTAAAACTGTCATTATTATTGGCCTAGAGAAATGACTCAGTGGAGAAGAGTTCATTTTGCTCTTGCAGTTCAGTTCCAGTGGCCACACTGGGTGTCTCCCCACTGCCCACGTAATTCTAGCTCCAGGGGATTCAATGATCCGATCCTCTTTTCTGGACTTCACAGTACCTGCACTCACATGTGTGCACACACACTCACACACACAATTAAAAATAGAATAAATCTTTTAAATGATATTATAAAGTAGTCACGAAGGTTAAGTGAACTGTGATACTAAATAAAGTGTATGCATTAGCTAGCCCATGATTCAGTCATAGGTAACTTAGTATTAACTCCACCTGTCAATATTCTTGAATGCATGATGTACCATTTATTGATGTCAGATGGAATTTGGAGAACTTCAGACTATTATCAGACAAGATAAGTATTTGCCGAGTTCATGCCTCAGTTAAGTGCCTTTCAGTGATGGCACAACCTTACATTTAGATAATAAATTGTTGCTTGATGTACCCTTAAAAGGATCCTTTGGTGCTCCCACAATTAACTTCATCATGCTTTGTTATCACAGACCAGGTTGGGTATCATATTCCAAGAAATTTGATTGAAGATGGCAAAACCTTGTAGACCTTTTAGAATTAGTTGTACCAATTCCAGGATAGGGCAGTGTTACCTAACTCATGACTCATGGAGAAGTGGTACTAGGTTTAACTCTGTGGAAGCAAACAGACTCACATTGAAGGACATTCTACAAAACAATTTATCTATGTCCATTAAAAATGCCAATGTCAAGAATAGCAACATAGAAAATCCATTTAGAATAAGCCAGCTTGACAAGAGAGAAAAATATATTGCTTTGGATTTAGAAATTTAATTAGGAAAAAAGACAATCAATTTACGTCAACAAACGATGCAGGACACTGGGCAGCATTTGGCATGGGACTTTGGCTTACAATGTCACATCAATGTCACACAGACCTTTGGCATGGGACTTTGGCTTACAATGTCACATCAATGTCACACAGACCTTTGGAATCTTGTTTCTATTACCTTTCCTGTTTATGAAATGTTCATATATTAAGTTTAGTTATAGTGCATTATTGAAGACTTGTCGCAGGTGGGTCTCATCGGAAAGAACTGAGTAAACAGCTCCTCAGGAGGGGCGAGGAAGCAGGATTGACCACTGAGACCTGGCCTAGTTCTGTCATCCTCAGAAACTCATCTCTTGGCAGCAGGGCATTGGGAACTGCGATGACCCTTGCTGGAGAATTGTCCTGAATTTGGGGCCAGTAGGGCACCAGCTAGTAACTGTGTGTGTGCTGACCCAGGAGAGAAGCAGGACTTTTATCAAGGTGTGCCTCTGGAGCCAATGACCATGTCCAGAAGGAGACGCAGTCACAGAATGCCCAACATCAAAAATGCATAGATGGGGATAATCCCTCTGTCCTAAAAGGGAGGGATACTATAGATATTGCACCATCACCTACACCCTTGTTACAGTGACTGTCACTCGCTCTTAATCCATAACATGAAAATTAAAATGGAACTGAAAATACAAAGAAGAAAGAACAAAATCACTCAGGTAGGCAAACAACATCACATCTGTTTCATCTAATGGATGATGAAATTGTCCTCAATCTTGCATGACTGACTCTTTGAATTAAAAAGCGAAATGACGATTCGCCCTGAAAAGTGCTTGCCACACAAGCATGATCTCCAGCACCCAAATAAAAAGCCAGATGCGCTGGCATATGCCTGTAATCCCAGTGCTGTTGCAGCAGGACCAGGGCCTCCCCAGGGTTCATAGGATAACTGAATCAATTCCGGGAAGAAACTCTGTCTCCAAAGCCGGATGGAGGGAATAGAGGAAGACCCTTGATGCTGACTTCCATACACAGGCAGGTACATCCAGCAAATGTGCCTCTTAAGTCACTACTCACAGCCTCCCACATGAACTCCCCCGACACACAATCACACACACACACACACCACACACACACACACACCACACACACACACACACACACACACACACACACATACCACACACACCACACACACACACCACACACACACACCACACACACACACACACACACACACACACACACCACACACACACACACACATACACACACACACACACACACACACACACACGTTATTGTCATAATACACTGGATTGGAAGATTATTATGGAACAGTTTTCTCCAAGATTGGAAAATTCCATTCTGCGGGGAAGCCCTTTAGGACCTAAGGTGAACAACTCAAAATAGCCTCAAGAAGTTCCTGAAACTGACCAGATTCACTAGACTCCCACAATGCATAAAGATAGCTGAGGGTCACTCTCAGACAAGCCAAGCTGCAAAGAGGACTCTGAGGCCTTTCTGGAAGAAGCACAAACTAGTTGAGCCACCTGGAAGAGGTTTAGACCAACTGAGTCAGTTGGAAAGAGCGCTCTGTGATACGGCGAGCTGCCTGCAGGCTGTGCAGTGCGTGCCACTGGTGCTGGAGTGGGCACTGGGAATACAGCTGTCTTCCAGTCATTTCTGCTCTGTAAGTAACCCCTCACCACAGCCCTGTACATAGCCTTAATAAACCTCACTAGTGGACTAAGTTAGACTTTGGTGGCAGCAGTATCTGTCATGAATTCCCTCTGCATTTGCCTTGTGTTAGTGGGCATGGATAACAGTAGATGACTGTCCATAAAGTACTTACTGGCCCAGCTACCTCCAGTGATTTGTGATGAAACCCTGTGCATTGCAGGTAATAACACAGGAGTATTTGGTTCCCTACCAGATTATAAATCATTGAGAGAACAGTTTACATGTCGTTCCTACCATTTACTCTAGAATATCTAGTCAATGCCTGAAAGGTAGCAGTTGCTTGGGGATTTACTGTCAAAACAGTTCCTGAATGAAAGAAAGTACTGACGATTTTGTGTGTATGTATTTGCGTGTGGACGTGTGCTGGTGTATATGTGTGTTTGTGTGCACACGTGCCTTTGTACTTATCTGGAGGCCTGAGATCAACCTCAGGTAATGTTTCTCAGGATAGCCATCTACCTTGTTTTTGAGACAATTAAGCTTGACAATTAAGCTAGACTGCTTATGAGTCAATGAGCTCCAAGGTCCTCCAGTCTTTGTCTCTTCAGTGATAGAATTGCGTCTCCAAACAGCTGGAGTAGGGGTTATCTCTAAAGCTATTGCTTGTCAGTGGAATCACTTACCCTAACTGGATTAGGCTAAGTCTGGTCTGGTCTCAGTGGGAGAAGAAGATATGTCTAGCCCTGCAAAGACTTGATGTGCCAGGGTAAGGGGGTATGGGACAAAGGGCGTGGGGGGGGGGCTTGGTTCTGCCCTCTCAGAGGAGAAGGGGAGGAGGTGGGGGAGTGACTTGTGAAGGAGACCAGGAATGGGGACAGGATGCAACATAAATAAATAAAAAGTAAAGTAAAAATAAAAAAAGTTCCTGCCTTCATGCCTTTTTTTTTTTAATTTTTGTTTGTTTTATTTTGTCTAGTTTTGTTGTTGTTGTTGTTTTGGGTTTGTTTGTTTGTTTGTTTTAAAGCAGGTTCTGTGAGCTGAATCAAGTAATGCTTATGTGGCAAACATTGTATAGACTGAGCCATCTTCTAGCACTTATCACTGACTTTCAGAAATTATTTGCTGTGTACACATTTAGATGCTGAAAAATATGAGGATGTGTGTAAGAATATACACTTCTCCATCTCATATTTAAAATTTGTTATCTTTATCATATTATCCATGAATTTCTCATACTTACTGTGATACAGGAGATTGAGTGTGCTCTAGGCTCTCCTTATGTGTTGTACTAGCTGGCCTGAAAACTTAAATTAATAAGGTAACAGACAGATCAAATAAGAATGGAACAACACTACAAACTGCGCAGCTAACGTGGCGTTATTTCCCTCCTCACTCCTCTCCACTAGCCATCGGTGCACCACAGTGGTGCCTGCTAAGTCCTTTTATTTGAGTCTCCAATTATTTAGTTCATGAACCAAAGTACAAATGAGTGGAATTGAATGCATGCCAATTAAATGTCAGGGAAGGTCCTGTGGTATTGATTAAGATCTGTCATGGCCTGCATTTGGCTCCTTTCTCCATTATGTTTTAAGGTCTGGTGAGACCTTTGTTTCAATGAGCTTTTGCTCAAACGCTGGGGGAGGAAATGGGGTATGCTGTGCGATGGACAGTCAGTTCAAAACTATGTCATTTATCAGGCACACTAGTTGAGGAGGGAGCTTAATCTTAGTGTGACCTTTACCATAATTATAACGACTCCATTCACCTTCTGCAATTAATCACATAATTGCATGCATGTGAGCATTGCTTTGGCCAGACTTTCCCCCATATAGTCCAGTGGGAGACTTCTTCTTCAACTGCAATGGATTCCTCTGGGACTTAATTGTGATGTCTCTGAGAATCTGGCATGAACACAAGAATTTGGTTAGTTTTCCAGGATAAAAAACACACAGAAATCCCACGTGGATTCCCTGGAGCCTAGTTGTAAACCTTGGTGGGTGATATCATAAAGGAGTAACCCATTAGGATTCAAACTCACACATTAACATTGAAGTTAAATTGCCTTAGTGGTGCAACTTCTGGTTTATCAGGTTCAATGGATGACATACTTATTGAGTCCTCGCTGTGAGGTTGATTGGCCCTATTGGGCAGTTAATGAGACAAGGTCATTAACATTAGTTACAGCACATTGGAAGGTAGAGTCAAGAATGGAAGAAGGGCAATATAGTTGATTTAGAGACTGCTATTCATTCTATCCCCCTCAAGTTCAAAAGGACTTGTGGCCATGGTCTGAACTTTTGGAGAACTTGTAGGGAGAATAGATGTTTAAGCCCTTCCTCTGTATTTTGAGTTCATAGAAATAAACAAAAGCCCTTGTCTGGGGCTGAGCATGTCACTGTGCAGCAGAGGGATGCCCCACAATGTACAACGCCCTGGATTTCATCCTGGGTACCACAATGAATAAATACATATAAAGCTCATGACACTTTTTATATTTCTTCAGTTGGGTTCATTAAAGCTTCCTAAAGAGACTACTGATTTTAACAGCCGTAGTGTCCTCCCGGGGAAGCCTGGGTTCTGGATCACTGTTGTTTAATTCATTTAGGATAAATTCTATCACCTCGCCTCATGGATCATTCTCTACTCAACTCTTTGAACAGCTAACTATTCTTCAGAATAGGGTGTGGAGTAATGGTAATGCAAAATGAATAGATAGCACTTGCTCTGTGAATCCCATTACCTAACTGGGTAGTATGAATGAATCATCTAGATATTTAGTAGTGAACTATGGACTTGATTCCCCAAAGCAGAGTAGAGGCCACTTCTCAATGTGATTAATCCCTGGACTACTTCACAAATCAGTGTTTGCTTCTCTTCTTCCTGACTTACAAAATTAGTATGGTATAGTTTCCACATTTTTATTTTCTTGGTTAGGTTCTGAGTAACAGAAACGACTTTCAACTTACTGATGGAAAGAAAGAGCAGAAGACAGTTGGAGGGGAAAAAAAACCCTGGAGATTTGGCAAAGTATTTGCCTGTAACTAGCCTATAAATCGCAATGTCTCTCCTCCTGCTGTGTCCCCAAGTCACTGCTCACTTACAGTAGGTTAGAAGTCCTGAGCCAGACATCTGGACTGGCCAAGCCCTCAGTGCTGGCTCTTGCTAGAGACCTTTCTTTCTATTCAGATTTTCGGTTCTATTTTTCTCCATAAGGAGGACAGACGTGTCTACAGAAGAGCTTCTTATGTTTTCCTGTTAATGCAGTATGTGGAAAAGAATTGATCCTTAATAGGATGGTACGGGAGAGTCAATACTCTGCCCAAATGACTTCTCTCGTTCCGTCAAAGCACAGCTTTTATAAAGCTTAATCTTATTTAGCATATGTTTTCATTTCTCCAAGCAAAGCATAATACCAAGAATTTTTTTCTGCATATATTTTTTCTTAAATTTTCTCCATAAATAAAGCTTTAACTGAAGTGATTTTCTTAACGTAATAAATACTAGATGTGGTTAGTTCACTGTGAAGCCACAGAAACATAGTATTTACGTGATCAGCACTATAGTGGCAGTATCCCAGGTTCACTCAGATTGTATGATTCTCTATAGAGTAATGTAAATGGTCTTCCAGGCTCAGTCAAAAAAGAGCCCTACAGAGAAATCATGATGGATTTAGTTTACAGCAAAATTGGATCCTTTCGTAAATTGCAATTAAAGAATGACTTACTAGATTAGTAAAGAAGATTGAAAAATAGATACAGTACCCAGTAAGTATCCTCTTCGTGTTAACCCCTACACCCAGAGTATTTGAATGTCCTTTTAAAGTCTAGATTTTTTTCTGTCATTTTAAAGCATGTTTAGTTATAAACCATTCTGTTATCTGAAAGACAATTGTGTACATGTTGAAAGACTGATAGTCAAACCATGAACCACGGTTGAATGTTGTACCTAATAGAACAAGTTAGCCTGTTCCCGTTAGTAATTGTCATCTTAAAGCATCAGTGTTTCAAATTAAAATGTCCAGGTTAAACGGAATCAGATGGCCTGGGGATAACTTTCAGAACACCTTTTCATGAACTGGAACCAGAATATGCTATGCCAAGCAGAGGTGATAGAGTGAATACAGGAGCTTTCTTTGGCTCATAGCAGGACTCGGACAGCCAGGTGCCTTAACGTTCTCCAGGCATAGAGGCATGAAAAAAAGCCTTATGTAAATGTCAGGTGCCAGGCCGGTGATGATGTCGTATTAAAAATCGCCAGTAGGTGGTAACACAAATCCAGGCTCCTTGTAAAATAAGCTTACATGTTATTTTTGGTAGGACCGTACACTGGGTTGAACAGCTAATGAGATCCAGAGCTGTTTATTGGTTACTGCTGAGGATCCCGATGAAGTAGTTCAGTCATGCCGAGATGCTGCTTGGGTGGTACTGGAAACCGACCTAGCATCAGTGCTCATTCTGTCCCACAGTATTCCATGAGCTGGAATTTGTCTTTCCCTTTGTCTGCATAGAAGTTGCTTTGCGTGGAAATCAGTGGGAGCGGTCCCCCCCTTTCCTTATCGGGAGGAAGGGGGTGCATGTTGGTACATCTGCATTAGGTCCCAGGAAGATAAGAAGAAGTAGTCTTTGTGAAAGGGCCTCAGCCAGCTTGCAGAAGGCTGTACTGGGAAGATGAAAGATTCATAAGCTGTGCAGGTGCGGGGAGAGGAAACAGCACTTCCGCCCAGCGATTCTCAGAACTGTTGGGAGCTGTTTACTTCCTATTTTGATACCTAGAGCAACAAGAAACAAGCTCTCCACCAGCATCTCCGTGGCCTTGTCCTGAGTTTGTTATCCGTGCTTTCTGTCAGGAAGCAATTATGATAAGACTCTTGGCACTGCTCTGCAATTCCCATTTCATGTGTAGGCTTTGATTGATCGTGTTGTTCTGATGGCTTATCCTGGGATTGATTTATTTACAAGGTTCAAAGAACCTCCATTCTTTATGAGATTGCTTCCACTTTTAAGGGGGAGAGGCCACTATTCACATCCTAAGCTAAAGGCATTTTCCAGACTTGAAGTTCAAGAACCAAAAGGGATGGAGTGACTTTGTGTCTCGGCGTTGATCACATCTAGACGTATCACCTCTGTGTACACTTGACATCTAATTTATTGTCTCAGAATGGCTCTGTTTTTCTCTCCTGGGAAAGTAGAAGTCCTTAAAGAAAAGTCTGGAACAGAGAAATAGTTTTAAGAGCCGAGCTTCTCCATTGAGTTTCTAAACTTTGTCACCCTTTAAGGGCATCCTTTCTTTTCTTCACTGGGAAACCACTTCCCCTTCTAGAGACCTCACTTTGCAAGGGCCCCTGGGGAGATACCATGTTTATTTTGAATCATTGGTTTGGTGTTGGACTGGGTCTGCACTTGGGCTCTGCCTGCTTTGGACTGGGATCTTGATTTATTTGGCCCCATTTCAAAAATTGTCAACACTCCATGCATTTAGGTAGTGATTATTTCTACAAAAATATGAAGTAATAACCACAATTTTATGAGATGAAAACAGTTTTTTAACCTCACTCCTTCTCAGTGGACAACAACAATGTTCACATGTAAGGGACAATCAGTAGTAAATACTTTTATTATCTCCATGCTACTTCTAATGAAACTGGAAGTGGATGCATGGTATTTGTCTGTGTCTTCAGATGCTGTAAACACAACAAATGCTTTTCTGAATAGAAATAAAAGGAGTACAGTTTGCCTTGCTTAGATATAAGGCTCAAGTTATCCAAAGCCAGTTATTATCACTCATCAGGGAATTTTGCTGTTTTGTTTTGTTTTTATTTTTATCCTTTTATACTTGACCAATAATTGGGGAACCAGGATAGTAGAATACTATGACTTGGTTTCCCTAAAAAGAAAAGAAATTTGACCACTGTAAAATCCAGAGCTGCATTGGTTTCTGGGAAATACCATCACAAATTCTGAGGACTCTCCTGTGTTTCGGGGATTTTTTTTTTTTTTTTTTTTTAATGACTGGCAGGCTCCCTGCGCTACTGCTGACCACTCTGTCCCAGCACAGTCTTGCCGGAACTCCCAAGTTCCCTTCACTGCCACCCCAGCCCCACACAATGATGGCCTTCCGCCCCTAGGTCAGTCGCCACAACTCTCTGCCCCAGTTTGCTTGTCTCTGGCTCTGCTAGCTCCTTCTCAGTCATAAACCTCTGTAATCGTCGGTCCCACATTCCAGTAGCTAAGCAAATAAAAACTCTTGAAGCTTATAATTAACCAATCAGATTTATGTATCAATAAATTCTCAATTCACAAGATGCCAATGCGATAATTTCAGAACCAATTGATAATGATAAAAGCGGTCCGCCTAGATCAGACAAATTATCTCAATTATTCTAACCTTTATGATATCATAACTACCTGTGGCTGCTTAAAGCCATGCTGGTTCAGGTTCTTCTTCCTGTTCTTTCACCTCCATCTTGCCTTCTCCTCTGTCTCTGTAGCTCTTAGCTCCACCTCCCTTCCCTGTCCAATCACAGGCCTCCTGCTGCACAAATATTTTAACATAATTGGACAGGGAAAATCCCGTCACACTCCCTTGATAAAGCAGTTGAGGCACACCTGGTTACACAAACAAATTGGGAGTCGGAACAGTCATACAAGAGCAGTGTGGTCACATTTGGTGAGATCTATTTATAAAGTTAATTATGTTCAGCTAAATGAGGCTACAAATCTAAGTTCCCACCATCACTGCTGTATTATCTTAAATCCTCACTGTTCATAATGAAGTGGAACACAGTAGTTTTTCTGAAGACTTTTTAATGTGGCTGTCTTCTGTTAATAAAGTTAAGTAGCTTTCATTAAATGCTTGTTGGAATAATTAGTCATTTTGATGTCATCACTTGACAAAAGCAGAGAAAAAATATGGAATTTTGGTGTTGGTACCCACTATTGCTTCAGTGCTGGAGTAGTTTTCCTTCATTAGGAAACCAACAGAGCTGGATAAGGCCAGTGTTTCTGCTTAGGGTCTCCATGCCATCTACATCAAACTCACAGATGAATACGTAGTGTTAACGTGCAGATCCTAAATGGATCTCCTTTGAATCATAATTTTAAGGAAAGGCTTAGAATGGGTATTTGTAACCCTGTAAGTGAGTCCTACACAAGTGAGGACCATCCCTCAGACCCTGTTCTAGATGTCCTTCAGTCTCTGATCTCATTGATGGTGTTTCGTGTAACATACAAGGTCTCTCTGCTTCTTGTGGAAAAAAAGACAATTCAAGAGCATTTTTGCCAATTTTGTTTCTCTTCTTCTTCTTCTTCTTCTTCTTCTTCTTCTTCTTCTTCTTCTTCTTCTTCTTCTTCTTCTTCTTCTTCTTCTTCTTCTTCCTCTTCTTCTTCTTCCTCTTCTTCCTCTTCTTCCTCTTCTTCCTTTTCTTCTTCTTCTTCTTCTTCTTCTTCTTCTTCTTCTTCTTCTTCTTCTTCTTCTTCTTCTTCTTCTTCTTCTTCTCCTCCTCCTCCTCCTCTCCTCCTCCTCCTCCTCCTCCTCTTCTTCTTCTTCTTCTTCTTCTTCTTCTTCTTCTTCTTCTTCTTCTTCTTCTTCTTCTTCTTCTTCTTCTTCTTCCTCTTCTTCTCTTTTAAAGATAAAACACGTTGGAACCCCAGCTCTTTTCAGTTGGCATCATTGCCTATACCAAGCAGATAAATTAAAGCCTGGGAGAACTTCACAAGGTTTGACAGCACAATTGTCTTTGCACTGCGTCCCTCACTGGTCACTCTCAGACCCACTGTCCTTCCCTCCTCTTTGTGGGCGAAGGTCCAGCCTGTGCCGAGCCCCATGAAGCCAAGTGACTCAGCTCTTTGCAAGGCTTCCGTTCAGGGAGAATTCCCTTCTTCCTTGACTCCCGCAGACTAAACATTTGAATTACAAGCCACATAAAACCATTTGGTAGGGATCTCAGCTAGGGAAAGTCAGTTCACAATCTGACACCTCATAAAGCCTTATTTTAGAATGTGTGGGACTTGGTGTGTATAATTTATTTCTTTGGTCTTAGGCAAGCACCTGGACGTGGATTTTTCTCTTTCTGGCTGACAAAACAAAATAGGGTCCAATTAATTTCTCCCCTTTAAAAACCTTATGATCTTTGCCTTTCTTTTCTTTCTAACTGGATGGGCTAGGATCATTGCAAGCATAAGTCCTCAGGAGGAGCCTGGGTAGAACCAGATGCTTGTGAACTAGAGTTTCCACTCTCTGTCATTCAAAGGGATTGTTCTGAAGCAAGGGGAGTTTGCTACTGTACGGGTCACCTGACAAACAGCAGAGTCAATGTCACTTGTTAGGACAGCGGCAGTGCTATTGACACTGCTGTGGATGCCTTCTGTGTATGCTCCATCCCTTTTACAGTATTTGGTGTTGCAGTATGCAACAATTTTTGGTTTCAAGTAAAATATTCCATTAATAAGCACCTGGAGGTTGGGAGACCTGGATTTTTCTTCTGTTTTGTCTATTAAATAATTCTGATTCCTTATAAAAACCCTTTACATCTTAGTCCCTTATCTACTAAATAAGGATAAGAAATGTATCCGGGGCCAGCAACTTGTCTCAGTGACTGAGGGCTGCTAAGCCTGGCTTCTTGAGTTTGATCTCCTGACTCTATATAGTAGGAGGAGACAACCAATTTCCACAAGTTTTATTCTCTGGCCTCCATACATATTCCATGTCATGTACACACCTTCACACATGCACATGAACAATAAATACATAAATAAATGTAAAGAAAAGCATATGCCTGCCCTGCCTACCTTGCATAGAATCTGTGAAAAGTAGCATTAATGTATAGTTCAAATAGCGCTAGGAATTGGGAGCCACTTTGTATGAAAGAAATGAACTGGAAATATTTATTTCAATTCTAATTATGTAGCACTTTCATTTTGTATGTACTTCTGCATTCTGTCAGATTCTTTGGGGGGGGGGGTTGAGACAGGGTTTCTCTCTGTATCCATGGCTGTCCTGGAACTCACTTTGTAGACCAGGCTGGCCTCCAACTCAGAAATCCGCCTGCCTCTGCCTCCCAAGTGAGCCACCACACCTGGCTGTCCAATTCTTTATACCTCCTGTGCTGATTAGCATGGGGGATCTTTGCTCTTCATAGCTTCAAAAATAAAAAAAAGTCCAGTTCTGATATCTTCTAATCTTGTTATTCTATACTGCTTGGCCTTATAACCTGTAAAAATAAAAACAACATAGATCACAAGGCAATACAAATGCAGATATATAACACACACACACACACACACACACACACACACATTGGAATATTCAAAACTGAGACAAAGAATGGACTTACCTGTTGCCATGGTTACACAGGTCATAACCACCAGACCTGGGAAGCCACCGTGGGAGGCAGCATGCTGCACACAATGGGTGGATAGTGAAGCCTTTCAGATAAACTAATTCAGGATTGGAAGCTTTGCCTTTCACACACTTACATTTGTTCAAAATGAGATGTAATTCTGGTCAAAAGCCTATAAAATGAGGGGGTCACAGGCCCTAAGCAGGAACATCCTGAAGTTTTGCTAAAAGGATCTGGCATTAAGCTGTTTTCTATGGTGATAGACCAGTGTGATCCTCTCACCTTGAGTCGGAGAAGAATTCTTTTTGTAGTAAGCAATGGAGATTTATAACTGGTCACAATGCTGAGAACAAGTGACTTTTGAGTGCTCAGCCTTGGGACCGCTATGCTACCCAGGGATCCCAGGAAACATTGCAGAAGAGGAGATAAAATGATTGCTAAGGTCCAGGGCATAGAGAGGTGTGCCCCAAAGCACTGTCTTCTAGATATGACACAGACATTGCAATCATAAACACACAGAAGATGTGGCTGCCTGCCTAAGACCTGAACACACACACAAAAGACAAAAGGACATCGAAGGAGGAAAGGGACAAGCTGGAAGGAAGGAAGTCATCGGATGTGAGTGAAGGGTAGCAGTAATGGAGGATTTAGTCATATTACAGTACATATATATACATATATATACACATACATATATGTGTGTCTGTGTGTTACATGTGTGTGTGTAAGGTTTTTAATAATAAAATGTGTAATGTTTAATGAGTTAATATATTCATTAAAATATTTGCTTACTAGAATAGGGTGAATAAAACCTTTGCTTTGATATGAGGAGGGAGGCTACTGTTACATGCGCCACATGGTTTAACAAAGTAATGTTAAGTAAACCACTGGTGTAGATGAATTTGCTCAAGAGCACCATAGAATGGTGCTTCTTTATTTTAAAGGAAACGGCAACAAGAAAGGTACTGAAAACCATCACTGTGTGCTTGATTCTGCCACATGGTCTTCCCTGCTTGCAGAAAAGTAAAGATACAATAGTAAGGACCATGTCTTATCTCTTTAAGCTTAAGAAAGACTATCCATTGCCAACGGGACTGTACAATACCTCTGAAGACTGCCAGTTCATTCTGTAAGTATTAAATAAGCTCTTGAGATGTAACAAACATTGTGCCAAGATCAAATGGTTCTGGGTTTCTTTAAGAAGTGCCAATCTGAGAGAAGAAGAGGCATACACTGCAAAGAGATGCTGGATTTAGTTACTAGCACGTTCTGGAAAGAGAAACTTTTATGAAAAAAAAAAAAAGGTGGGGGGGAGGATTTTGCAGCACTTGCTCTTAAACAAAATAAACAAACCAAACCAAAACACACACAGAAAAATTTTTTTCTGAACTTTTTAACCACCCATCCTTCATTTTATAAATAGTTATTAAATAACTACTCAGTAAAGATTCTGTTCAGGGTTTTAAGGATATATTTGCAAGCAAGGAAAATAAAGAGGACAGAAATATGAGTCTACCTGACTAGCGGCTCCCCCCTACCTGCGCTCCCCCTCCCCCACATCAGAGTTCTGTAGGCTCTGACTCTCACAGTGGTTTGTTCTCAGGGTAAAGAACTTTTGCATTCTGGACAAGGTATGAAATCTGAGCACCAACCGTTAATATGCCATCAATGTCTGTATTCTTAACATCTCAATAATAAAATATGAGTTTGACACTCTGTGAGCACATGGTATTGCAGGCTGAATGATGACCCATTAAAATTCATATGTTTAATTATTAATCTCCCAGGCCCCAGGTGTGATTATATGTGGAGATAGGGTATGCAAAACAAAAATGCACAATGAGGTCATGTGGCTTGGCCGCCATCCAGTGTGACTGGTGTCCTTACAAGAGGAGGAGGTACCGTAGGAAAGGGCACACTCAAAGGAAAGACCTCATGAGGTCATAGGGAGAAAGTGTAATTTACAAGCCAGGGAGCGTTCAGGCTTAGGAAGAAACTGGTGTGAATACTTTAACCTTGGGCTTCTTCTAAGCAGAAGGGATAAAAATAAATAGAACCACTTGGCTTGTTATGGTAACCCTAACAAGCCAGTACTCATAGTATAGGATACTGTATCATGTAGATTTCAGACTCAGAGGCTCCACACATTCTCTTCCCTTCACACAAGCTTCACCACTGGCATTAGGAATAACTCCTAAGAAGTCTATTTCGATCCATTTCCACCTTCCAGGAGCTGGCTCTGCATGCGTGCCCAGCATATCAGTGACAACGAGAGAGAAGAGCAGCTGGGTGAAGAATTACTGACTCTTCTTTATGGCTCTCTGTTTACAGGCAGCTCACTGAGAA
This sequence comes from Mus musculus, assembly GCF_000001635.26. Taxonomy (NCBI): domain Eukaryota; kingdom Metazoa; phylum Chordata; class Mammalia; order Rodentia; family Muridae; genus Mus; species Mus musculus. The sequence goes on from NC_000081.6 coordinate 11,540,133, forward strand.
GTACACAAAGGGCAGATCTCACACTTCATGTGGCATGTGTCTCAGTCTGTAGAGGGTAAAATGTGCTCCTGAGTCTAATTAGCTATGGTGCCAAAGTAAAGAATTTCCTTTCTCAAGTTGTCTATGTGAGAGTCTCGTGTATTTGTTGACTGAAGCAGGCTTGCTGATGGAAGAAGACCACCCCAGGCTCAGACTGTGATACTTGTGATATAAGATAGGAAATATGGCATCAGGAAGGCCAACCTCTTCTACATACTACCTGTGCCTGGCTGGAGTTAACTGGCTGCAGTGATTTAGACAAAAAAACCCAGCAGCCTTGTCTCCCCTCTCCTACCACCAGCACCCCCTCGAGAGTTCAATATAGCAACCCAACTGCAGTCGTCCTGGGAAGGTTACAAAATGCTTATCCAGAATCTAATTCTAGATGGAAATTAATCTTTTCAGAGAATCTTTGAGGATGATCGATGTAGGCAGAACTCTAAAATGATCCCTAAATTGCTGCCCTTTCTGCCGTTTGAATTTACAAACCTCATAGATATGATCACCCCTCTGTTATTGGTTTTCTGTAAGAGAAAAAAAGAGAGAAGTTATCCACACAAGGTTCATAGTAAGTTAGCTCCAAGTTAATCAATCTAGGACTCTCCTACTGCCCTTCCTATGACAAACTTAGCAGCTGGAATGAATGCCCGCAGGGTCCTACCCTTAGAGTTCAAAACGAAGCCTTCACTTGTAACTCACAAGAGAGAAAAACCACAGTTACTCAGTTACAAGGAAGTGATGACCCGGGAGCTCAGAAGATCTAAATGCCAAATAACCCTCCATCCCCTGATGAGAACACACCTGCTCAGCACCTTGTATTCAGCCTGTGAAAACCTTGTATTCAGCCTTGTATCCAGACCCATGGAAACTGAAAGTGTTGTTTCAAGCAACAAAGTTAGTATCCACACAGACTGCTGCTGCTCCATCTGGACATTGAAATAGAAAACACACACACACACACACACACACACACACACACACAGGCTCTGTTGTTACTTCTGTTTAAAACAGGGAAACTGAGTAGGAAGTTAGCTCCTGATAGGAACTGAGTTTGAACCTGGTTTCTTGAGCACGGTGACCGGGATTTAACCACGGCATCGCTCTAAGTTCCAGCCACTTGCTTTCTCTCTGTTTCCCACTTCTTTTTAAGGATAGGTCAGTCGCAGGGCCACATCCCCTGGTCTGAAAATCCAGTTTCAACACTCTTAACACTAAATTGTTGGCCCCTCCACCAGTCCCCTACTCCATAGTAACTATTTTTTCAGAGATGAGGAAAAAAATCCTGCAGTATTTGAATTATAGCCCTGTGGTTAAGGGAAAATGACATTTACTGGGGAAGCAACTTGTTATGGTCTTAGGTACTCTGCCAACTGGCCATGAAAAGGGGGTTTTTAAATGTCATTTATACATTAAGAAAGATTTAAAGAGATACTAAAAAATATACCCCTGGCATTGCCAACATCTGTAGGTCTTTTATACATAAGTGCGTGGGGCTAAAATTCGAGTCATTCTTTTGATGAATTAATAGAGTAGGCTCTGAAGAGCCCAGGTCTGGATCAAAATGTTTTTAAAAACTCATACTTCATATAAGAAGATTCACTGAAATAACCAGACCTTCAAAGACACAAGGTATCCATCTAAAGACAAGATAGAAGGCTCCATTGTCTACAAAGACTCTTTTGGGAAGGAAAAAATAGTAAAAAGAATGGGAGTGATAATTTTGTTAGTTAAGAGAACTTAACTTTCTGAAAACTCAAAAAGAACTTTCGTTAACTTATATCAAAGAGGTTCAGACCAGATGGTGCCAAGGCACGTCGTTCATCCTCTTCTCAGAAACATTGGTGGGCTGTGCTGCGTATCTGCTGAGCTCAGTTTGGCCTCGTTTCTGTGAAGGACAGTTGGATGAAGCTTATTAATTTTTACAAATAATACTGACAGATCTACAGCTGTAATGCACTGGACCCTACCGATTCACTTCACCTGTGGCTGTGGATAATTTTGCATCACATGTTCTTGTTACTTCATTTCCTTCCCTCACTCTTCCCCTGTGGCATGTTCCTGGACCCCCCCGCCCCCCACTTAACCTTCAAATATCCCAGACTATGCTTCAGCTCAGCTCATTATACCCTTTACACTTGCCTTGGTGACATGTCAAAATAAGGACACTCTTTGCTCTCCAAAGTTGCTGGAGCACAATGAGACATTAAATTGAAAAGTGGTCCTGATAAAAATGCCGTAAGAGTCTGACTATTACCATACCGTGTACATCAAGTTCATTTTATTGCAAGCGATGAATCTTTGCCAGATTTTTTTAATACATTTTAATCTTATGACACAGAGCATGCATTGGTAAGACTTTTAACAGCATCAGCATTCTCTGAAATAGATTCACTTCAAGGAATGTGATCTTTCAGGATAAGAAGCATTTTACAAAGGTGACTAAAACTGGATTTAAAAACTTGCAAGGTAATGTTGTGTTTTTATGGGAGTTTTACCAAGCAATAAACTAAAGTTTTAACTTGAAAAAAAAACATGCAAGAAGAATGTAAATGATGTTAAGATCTGGATATTGTTTAAAGTCACTGGTGCAGAAAGGGGGGCTGGCATCTTATATTGTATCCGGTACCGTAGTATGCTTTCTTGAGGGTGGGGTGGCTTCATCTGTTCTAAGAAGCAGACAGGTTCAGGAGGAAATGTAGGATTGCACCTAATGCCTAGTACCTGAGAGTTGTTCAAGTGATAATAAGCACCGCCTAAAACTCACATGTAAGATTAATTTAAGTGCCGACAGGGATAAAACAGGCGAGATGCCTGTTAGTGCATAAGCATGGGGTCCTCTGCGCTGTGACAATATTCCTTTTTATTCAGTTATATGAAGACAGACCTGTTCATTACTACTTGTGGGCTCCTGGCAGCCAAGTTTTCTACAATAGAGAAACAATTATAGAGAGATGTTGCTGAATTTAAGAACTTTAACATGAAGAAACTGAACTATACCAAGTCAGATAAACTTGAGCCAACATCTATAAAGCAGTCTTTTCACCCAGATCTGCCTTGGGTTAGAACGTGTGACTCAGGAGTTCAGGTCAAACGATGTGTAAGTTGGTAGGAGTTATCATGGGTGTCATCAGCCAATGTGAGCCCAGAGAAAGCTCTTCTCCCCTTGGAGACCCAACCTGCAGCCTCAGGCCAACATCCCTCTTGAAAACATGCGGATGCTGAGAAGTAAAACCTAACCAAGCTGGTATGGATGCTGATGAAGTCGGTCTTCCATTCTGGAAGCTGACTGTGCCCTATCTGGCCAATGGGTCACAGACGGTTGATCATACTTTGCCTGAGTGTGTATAAAGGTGAATAGCTTTAATTATTTCATCAGTTCCAACAGGCGCTTGATATTCTTCCTTCTTTACATCTTCATTTAAAGGAAAAATTGCACTTGTCATACATTTTGGAGCCTGCCATGTGGTGTAAGTGACAAAGTGTGTTTTGGGTGGTCAGTGTCCTAGGGAAATGACAGCAGCTAAGCCTGAGCCTTGTCTTAAGCAGTGCAGCCACCTAGTTTGAGCATAGAGGCAGTCTTGCTTCCTGTGACTTGATTCACTGAATAAATAAAAGACAGACTGCTCTGAGGTGAGGGTGGGGTGGGGTTGTGAAACACCTTGGTGATGTACCACATTGCACTCTGTCACATAGTGAGCTTTGGGGGACAGAGGGAAGGCAGAGGGGGCCTTGAGCAGCTCAGTAAGGAGCATGCTCCAAGCACATAAACAAGAAACTTTGCCTTTAACATTTCTTTCTCCAGCCCTACTGCCTCCTCCTGCAACCTCTTTCATCTCCCAAGCTCCTCTTTTCCTTTCAAAAGCTTAATGTCTTTCAGTTACTTGGTTTTTAGATTTGTTAACAGTGTTTCCTGTGGGGTTTTGTTGTTTGTTTGTTTTTTCTTTCTTTCTTTCTTTTTTGTTTGTTTGTTTGTTTTGTCTATGACTTGAAGTTCTCTAAACAAAAGAGAAAAATAGCCCAGGAAACTGGATTATATTAAGATAATGGGGTCTTGGGAAAGTCTTTATTTATTTATTTATTTATTTATTTATTTATTATAAGACAGTTTATTAAAATAAGTGTTTCATTTCTTTAATGCATGAGTCTACTTCCTGAATAACAGAATAATTAACAAATACCTTATAGCAGAAAAACAACTATTTGAATAACCTTTTAATCGTTATACCAATACTTCAGAATGACTCTACTTAACTTATGGGTCTTTCAGGAACCCAAGGACCAGCATGGCAGAACTGAGCGTAGACTTGGGTGGATGCTCAACTTACAGGTCTTTCAGGCAACTGAGAACCAGCCTGGCAGGGATGAACATACACTTGGGTAAATGCTACACTAAGTGAAGGGTATCACGCTGGTAACAGTATTGTTGATTCTATCAGCTCTTGTTTGAGAAAAGAACAGTTTATTCTGACTCATACAAGGGTATCCAAGGCCACAGACATGGATTTAGGTTCCCCTAAACAACGTGTTCCACTCTAGAAGCAGCTATAATGAACTATCATATCACAAAACCAAAGTCATAACTAATGATTTACTAAATAGCAGCAGAGTGCAGAAATCTCATCTATAGGTTCTAGGTTAGTTACAGAGCATTTCTAACTTGGGGATTGGTTGACTCTGGCAGTCGGCTAAGTTTAGCAATGTATTCTGAAAGTTTCACTTAGTGATCACAAGGACTATAGGGTATATATGGAAATTGGTAGTAAATGGATATTAAAAGGGACAAAAGCTAGCAAAAGGAGATGTTGGGTCTGAGTCTGCAACTTCCCATCTCTCCACAATGTCAGTTTGTAGTGAGTTTATCTGGCTGCAGCAGCTTCAACACGGATTTAGATCTTTGGAGTACTGCATTTTACAGCACTAAAAGTATTCAGTTCCAAATTAACCTACAGCTTCAGGAAAAGAAAAGGTTATCATGAAAATGGTATGGATTAAAACCTCTTTTTTTAAACCCTCATTTTATTTCTAGTCTCCCCAGAGAAATTCAGGCTCCCTGCATAGAAATCATTCAGTCTGCATGCCCTAGATATAAGAACTTGTTTTTGGGTGCATATGTGCGTTAATATCTATCATATAGATATCACCCTAGCAACCTTACTTCTTTAAGGTTTGGTTTTGTTTTGATTTTATTGCTCAGATAATCCTTCACAAAACCTAGCATTGTGCTGAAACTCAGAAATACAATATCTGAAGTATACACATATTGGTCTTCCTTCTTGATTTTCTTGTGTCTTACAAATTGTATCTTGGGTATTCTAAGTTTCTGGGCTAATATTCACTTATCAGTGAGTGCATATCTAATGACTTCTTTTGTGATTGGATTACCTCACTCAGGATGATATCATCCAGATACATCCATTTGTCCAAGAATTTCATAAATTCATTGTTTTTAATAGCTAAGTAGTACTCCATTGTGTAAATGTACCACATTTTCTGTATCCATTCCTCTGTTGAGGGACATCTGTGTTCTTTCCAGCTTCTGGCTATTATAAATAAGGCTGCTATGAACATAGTGGAGTATGTGTCCTTATTACAAGTTGGAACATCTTCTGGGTATATGCCCAGGAGAGGTATTGCTGGATCTTCAGGTAGTACTATGGCCAATTTTCTGAGGAACCACAAGACTGATTTCCAGAGTGGTTGTACAAGCTTGCAATTCCACCAGCAATGGAGGAGTGTTCCTCTTTCTCTACATCCTCGCCAGCATCTGCTGTCACCTGAATTTTTGAACTTAGCCATTCTCACTGGTGTGAGGTGGAATCCCAGGGTTGTTTTGATTTGCATTTCCCTGATGATTAAGGAAATTTTCAAGTGCTTCTCAGCCATTCGGTATTCCTCAGTTGAGAATTCTTTTTGTTGTCGAATTGCTCTGGCTAGGACTTCAATTACTATATTACAATAGGTAGGGAGAAAGTGGACAGCCTTGTCTAGTCCCTGATTTTAGTTGGATTGCTTTGAGTTTCTCTACATTTAGTTTGATGTTGGGTACTGGTTAGCTGTATATTTCTTTTATTATGTTTAGGTATTGGCCTTGAATTACTGATCTTTCCATGACTTTTATCATGAAGGGGTGTTGGATTTTGTCAAAAGCTTTCTCAGCATCTAATGAGATGATTTTTGTCTTTGAGTTTGTTTATATAGTGGATTACGTTGATAGATTTCCATATATTAAACCATCCCTGCATCCCTGTGATGAAGCCTACTTGGTCATGATGGATGATGGTTTTGATGCATTCTTGGATTTAGTTTGCAAGGATTTTATTGAGTATTTTTACATTGATATTCATAAGGGAAATTGGTCTGAAGTTCTCTTTCTTTGTTGGATCTGTTTGTGTGGCTTAGTTATCAGAGTAATTGTGGCTTCATAGAATGAATTGGGTAGAGGACCTTCTGTTTCTATTTTGTGGAATAGTTTGAGAAGAGTTGGTCTTCTTTGAAAGTCTGATAGAACTCTGCACTAAACCCATCTGGTCCTGGGATTTTTGTTTGTTTGCTTGGGAGACTTTTAATGACTGCTTCTGTTTCTTTAGGGGAAAGGGGACTGTTTAGATCATAATTCTGATCCTGATTTAACTTTGGTACCTGGTATCTGTCTAGGAAGTTGTCCATTCCATCCAGGTTTTCCAGTTTTGTTGAGGATAGCCTTTTATAGTAGGATCTGATGAGGTTTTTGGATTTCCTCAGGTTCTGTTGTTTTGTCTCCTTTTTCATTTCTGATTTTGTTAATTATAATACTCTCCCTGTGCCCTCCAGTTCGTCTGACTAAAGGTTTATCTATCTTGTTGATTTTCTCAAAGAAACAGCTCCTGGTTTGGTTGATTGTTTGAGTAGTTCTTCTTGTTTCCACTTGATTGATTTCAGCCCTGAGTTTGATTATTTCCTGCAATCTACTCCTCTTGGGTGAATTTGCTTCCTTTTGTTCTAGAGCTTCTAGGTGTGCTGTCAAGCTGCTAGTGTATGCTCATTCTAGTTTCCTTTTGGAGGCACTCAGGGCTATGAATTTTTCTATTAGGAATGCTTTTATTGTGTCCCATAAGTTTGGGTATGTTGTGGCTTCATTTTCATTATACTCTAAAAAGTCTTTAATTTCTTTCTTTATTTCTTCCTTGACCAAGATATCATTGAGTAGAGTGTTGTTCAGTTTCCATGTGAATGTTGACTTTCTATTATTTGTGCTGTTATTGAAGATCACCCTTATTCCATGGTGATCTGATAGGATGCATGGGATAATTTCAATATTTTTGTATCTGTTGAGGCCTGTTTTGTGACCAATTATATGGACAATTTTGTAGGGGGTACCATGAGGTGCTGAGAAGAAGGTATATCCTTCTGTTTTAGGATAAAATGTTCTGTAGATATCTGTTAAATCCATTTGTTTCATAACTTCTGTTAGTGTCCATGTGTCTCTGTTTAGTTTCTGTTTCCAGGATCTGTCCATGAGTGAGAGTGGGGTGTTGAAGTCTCCCACTATTATTGTGTGAGGTACAATGTGTGCTTTGAACTTTATTAAAGTTTCTTTAATGAATGTGGCTGCCCTTGCATTTGGAGAATAGATATTTAGAATTGAGAGTTCGTCTTGGTAGATTTTCACTTTGATGAGTATGAAGTGCCCCTCCTTGTCTTTTTTGATAACTTTGGGTTGGAAGTCAATTTTATTCGATATTAGAATGGCTATTCCAGCTTGTTTCTTCGGACCATTTGCTTGGCAAATTGTTTTCCAACCCTTTACTCTGAGGTAGTGTCTGTCTTTGTCCCTGAGGTGGGTTTCCTGCAAGCAGCAAAATGTTGGGTCCTGTTTGTGTAGCCATATTGCTTCCTGTTATTTTTGTTGTTAAAGTTGGGATTCTGTTCTTGTGGCTGTCTTCTTTTAGGTTTGTTGAAGGATTACTTTCTTGCTTTTTCTAGGGTGTAGTTTCCATCTTTGTGTTGGTGTTTTCCCTTTATTATCCTTTGAAGGGATGGATTCATGGAAAGATATTGTGTGAATTTTGTTTTGTCATAGAATACTTTTTTTTTAATTACATATTTTCCTCAATTACATTTCCAATGCTCTCCCAAAAGCCCCCCACACCCTCCCCCCACCCCGCTCCCCTACCCACCCATTCCCATTTTTTGGCCCTGGCGTTCCCCTGTACTGGGGCATATAAAGTTTGCCTGACCAATGGGCCTCTCTTTCCAGTGATGTCTGACTAGGCCATCTTTTGATACATATGCAGCTAGAGTCAAGAGCTCTGGGGTACTGGTTAGTTCATAATGTTGTTCCACCTATAGGGTTGCAGATCTCTTTAGCTCCTTGGGTACTTTCTCTAGCTCCTCCATTGGGGGCCCTGTGATCCATCCAATAGTTGACTGTGAGCATCCACTTCTGTGTTTGCTAGGCCCCGGCCTAGTCACACAAGAGACAGCTATATCACGGTCCTTGCAACAAAGGATTGCTAGTGTATGCAATGGTGTCATCGTTTGGAGGCTAATTATGGGATGGATCCCTGGATATGGCAGTCTCTAGATGGTCCATCCTTTTGTCTCAGCTCCAAACTGAATACTTTGTTTTCTCTATCTATGGTGATTGAGAGTCTTGCTGGGTATAGTAGCCTGGGATGGCATTTGTATTCTCTTAGGGTCTGAATAACTTCTGTCTGGGATCTTCTGGCTTTCATAGTCTCTGGTGAGAAGTCTGGAGTAATTCTAATAGGCCTGCCTTTATATGTTACTTGACATTTTCCCTTTACTGCTTTTAATACCCTGTCTTTATTTTGTGCATTTGTTGTTCTGATTATTATGTTTTGGGAGGAATTTCTTTTCTGGTCCAATCTATTTGGAGTTTTGTAGGCTTCTTGTATGTTCATGAGCATCTCTTTCTTTGGGTTTGGGAAGTTTTCTTCTATAATTTTGTTGAAGATATTTGCTGGCCATTTAAGTTGAAAATCTTCATTCTCATCTACTCCTATCATCCATAGATTTGATCTTCTCATTGTGTCCTGGAATTCCTGGATGTTTTGAGTTAGGTTCTTTTTGCATTTTGCATTTTCTTTGATTTTTGTGTCTATATTTCCTTTGGAATCTTCTGCACCTGAGATTCTCTCTTCCGTCTCTTGTATTCTGTTGCTGATGCTCACATCTATGGTTCCTGATTTCTTTCCGAGGGTTTCTATCTCCAGAGTTGTCTCCCTTTGGGTTTTCTTCATTGTTTCTACTTCCATATTTAGATTGGATGGTTTTGTTCAATGCCATCACCTGTTTGGTTGTGTTTTCCTGTAATTCTTTAAGGGATTTTTGTGTTTCCTCTTAAAGGTCTTCTACCTGTTTAGCAGTGTTTTCCTGTAATTCCTTGACGAATTTTTGTGCTTCCTCTTTAAGAACCTGTCTAGCAGTGTTCTCCTGTATTTCTTTAAGTGAGTTATTAATGCCCTTCTTAAAATCTACCACCATCATGAGATATGATTTTAAATCCGAGTCTTGCTTTTCAGGTGTGTTGGGATATCCAGGACTCGCTGTGGTGGTTGTACTGGGTTCTGATGATGCCCAGTGGTCTTGGCTTCTGTTAGTAAGATTCTTACGTTTGCTTTTTGCCATCTGGTGATCTCTGGTGTTAATGTTCTGGCTGTCTCTGGCTGGAGCTTGATCCTCCTGTGATTCTGTTAGCCTCTGTCAACTCTGGGACTCCAACTCTCACCTGAGTCCCAGTGATCAGAGCACTCTCTGCAGGCAAGCTCTCCTCTTTCAGGGCAGGTGTCCAGAAGTCTGGAGCTCTGATCCATCTCCCAAGTCCTGGGGTCAGAGCCCTCCCTGTAGGCTGATTCTCCTCTGGCAAGGAAGGTGCCCAGGGGTCTGGGTCTCAGCTCTGCCTCCTGGCTGAGGATGAAGGCCTGAAGGGATCCTGTCAATGAAGCTCTGTTGTTTCTGTTGCCCATGTGCTCTCCAGTGATCATGAGGTCCTGGGTGTGCTAGGGGTCCTGCAGCATGGAGAGTCCTCTGGGGCCCTCGATGCCCTCTGCCGGGTTCACATGGAAGATGGCAGGGCTGTCCCCGACAGGAAAGAATCCCAGCCTCTGGTCAGGTGGGGTTCCTTTGTCCCTGTTCCTGCTGGCATAAGAGCCTCCAAGACTCTCGGGGGCTGATGTTGCATTCCACTCACCTGTGATTCCGAGGTCCTGCAGTGTGGAGAGTACTCTAGGGCCCTTGGCAGCCTCCTCTGGGTTGAAGTGGAAGATGGCGGGGCTGTCCCTGACCTGAATGGATCCCCCAAGCCCAGTTCTTATGATAAATTGACACAGACTCAGAGGACACTATCTTGAGTTAACCAAGATCAAGGGGAATAAAGAAAGTGAATCCTTAAGTATTGCATATATTCTGAAGCTGAATATAAGCCATCTTTAGCTCTGGCTCTGGTCTCTATGCTAATTATATGTAAATAAGACCTGGAAGAGCAACATAAATGATCTTAACATACCTTTTCTTTCAACCTGGAGCTTTAATCATATATAAATATATATTAGATATTTTCCTTATTTACATTCAAGTGGTATCCCCTTTCCTGGTTTCCCCTCCAAAAACACCCTATCCCCTCTTCTGCCACTGCTCACCAACCCACCCACTCCCACTTCCTGGTCCTGGCATTCCCCTATACTAGGGCATAGAACCTTCACAGGACCAAGGGCCTCTCCTCTCATTGATGACCGACTAGGCCATTCTCTGTTACATATGCAGCTAGAACCATGGGTCCTACCATGTGTACTCTTTGGTTGGGGGTTTAGTCCCAGGGAGCTCTGGGGGTACTGGTTAATTCATAATGTTGTTCCTCCTATGGGGATGCAAACACCTTCAGCTCCTTGGATACTTTCTCTAGCTCCTTCATTGGAGACCCTTGCTCAGTCTAATGGATGTCTGTGAACATCCACTACTATATTTGTCAGGCACTGGCAAAGCCTCTTAGGAGAAAACTATATCAGGCTCCTGTCACCAAGCTCTTCTTGGCATCCACAATAATGTCTGGGTTTGGTGGTTGTATATGGGACAAATTCCCGGGTGGGGCAGTCTATGAATGGTCATTCCTCAGTCTCTGCTCCACACTTTGTCTCTGTAACTCCTTCCATGGGTATTTTGTTCCCCCTTCTAAGAAGGGACGAAGTATCTGCACTTTGGTCTTCCTTCTTCTTGTGGTTTGTGAATTGTATCTTGGGATTTCTGAGCTTCTGGGCTAATATCCACTTATCAGTGAGTACATACCGTGTGTGTTCTTTTGTGATTGGGTTACCTCATTCAGGATGATATCCTCCAGATACATCCATTTGCCTAAGAATTTCATAAATTCATTGTTTTTAATAGCTGAGTAGTACTCCACTGTGTAAATGTACCCCATTTTCTGTATCCATTCCTCTGTTTCGGGACATCTGGGTTCTTTCCAGCTTCTGGCTATTATAAATATCGCTACTAAGAACATAGTAGAGCATGTGTCCTTATTACATGTTGAAGCATCTTCTGTGTATCCCCAAGTAGTACTATGTCCAATCTTCTGAGAAATCACCAAGATGATTTCCAGAGTGGCTGTACCAGCTTGCAGTCCTACCAGCAAATAATATTTATTCTACATAGGATAAATGACACCCTTCAATATAGGATAAATAACACCCATCTATAACTGGCATAATTTTGTTTAATTTTCCATTTGAAGAAACTGAGGCTCAGGAAAATGAGGTGTCTTGGCAAGGTATAGTGATTTTAAGAAGAATGGCCCCCATAAGTGCACATATTTGAATACTTGGTCTGCAGTTTGTGGAAACTGTTTAGGAAAGATTAGAAAGTGTAGCCTTGTTGAAGGTATGTCACTGGACAGGGGTGATAATGGTGGTAAGGTTTCAAAAGCCTATGCCATTCCCCGTTCCATCCCTCTCTCCCTTGTCCCTCCCGCTCTTTCTGCTTTGTAATATAATGGAGCTTTAATCTTAATAGTGTATGCTGTATATGAATTATATCTCTGCCTGCAAGGTTGTAAAGCTCTTTATGATGTAATGGAGAGCATGTGTCATGCCTTATACATTTTTCCTTTTTATGACTCATAGTTGCTAAAGGAGATACTTGGGAAATGAGTGGTATCCACAGGACATCTGTTGATATTGAGACTTCCAAAGTTGATAAGGGACAGTCACTGGTTTAATGCAAGAGTCATCTCTGACTATTATTGCTTTCTCTGTGCATGCATGGGAAATATTTGTTCAATTAGGTGAAAACTTTGTAGGCAACAGTTGTGTTTTATGTGTTTGTTTTATCAGGTGAATTGATTGTGGGATTGATACTCCCAGAGACTAAACTCTTTAATGTTATTCTTATCTTATTAAGTTTCAATTTCATAAAAAGGTTTTTCAAAATAAATACTGATGATAAATAACAATGCTTTTCCAGACACTCTTCTCAAAGGTAAAAAAAAAAAAAATGCTATTCCTGAAAAGCAAGCAAACCCCAAACCAAATGTCTGAGGTAAATATTTACACTTTCCTCATAACAGCCCTGGGAGTGGTGAGTGGTAGTTTATCCCCTGAACCAGTTCTCAGAAGTACACATAGACAATGGGACCGCCGGCTTTGGCTCACAGATCCTTCCTCTCTTTGTTCTCTTCCTCCTGAGTAGGCACAATGAACTCTAGAGAACCCTCTATATTTTTTGTTCCCACATTCTCATACTTTCAAAACTAAAAAAGAGAGAAAATAATAACTTTGGCATATATGGATTATGATAAAGACTTCTGGGTGACCTAGAGAACATCTACAGATTTAGAGGCTATATGAAAGCCTACTTTTTTATATGAATTTTTTATATGAATTGCCTACTTTTAAGGAACTCTCTTAATTTCTTTAGTTTACTGAGATAAATAAAAAAATAATGATCACATCCTAAAATAACTTTTGAAAGCTGAAGAAATATCTATGACTAGAAGATCATGAGACTTCTATGGGCATGTCTGATATGAAGAGAGAGCATAGGGTGGAGTTCTGACAGGTAAACAGCTGACTGAGAACAATATATCAAACACACAATTACTGGGAAAATCCGAAAGGAAAGAACTTACTCAATTTCCATTTTTTATTAACGACAGCAATGCTGAATGATTCTTGGAAAACAGACAAATAACAATGGAAGATCCATCATACATGGATCATTTGCAGAGAAGATGAGACAAATCCCACCGCTGTGGACTGCACTGGTAGAAGAGAGAAGAGGAGGGCTGCTGAAGTGATACACACCTTCCCAGAGGAAAGAACACTCAGGCAAAGAACTGCTCACTTCATGAAAGGTACTAGTCAGTTACACAGAAAGGAACTCATGCTTTGTTGTGAGGCACTAATAATTATAGTTTTGGGGGAGGAGGAAAAAAAGGGTAAATAAATATACAAAAGGACCAAGGGTGTCCTGATCATGTACCTATTTAAGAAACTGAGCCCAGTATAATAGGTGAGAAGCTTGACATATCTGGAGTATAACTGACCAACCTTAAGAATTAGTTAACCCAGTACTACCCGTCCAGACAAAAGATTCCAAAACCAAGCATGGGCTCTGTTTTCAGCTTCTAGAATAATAACATAATTGGATCCAAAATAGAGAACCTAAAGTCACTTCAGAATATTTTGGCTTCCAATGCATGACATATATAGAAAATAACCATTAATACACACAGTGGTAATTGAAGCAGTAGATGCGGAATGAGAAGAAAATGGTACAGATTTAAGAGGAAGGATCTCTGTCCTGGAGTAATGAAAGGAAGTGACTGTGTTATACTTAGTAGGCTAGTGTACTGGCTGGTTTTGTGTGTCAACTTGATACAGGCTGGAGTTATCACAGAGAAAGGAGACTTCCTTGAGGAAATGCCTCTATGAGATCCAGCTGTAAGCCATTTTCTCAGTTAGTGATCAAGGTGGGAGGGCCCCTTGTGGGTGATGCCATCCCTGAGCTAGGAGTCTTGGGTTCTATAAGAAAGCAAGCTGAGCAAGCCAGGGGAAGCAAGCCCGTAAGTAACATCCCTCCATGGCTTCTGCATCAGCTCCTGCTTCCTGACCGGCTTGAGTTCCAGTCCTGAATTCCTTTGGTGATGAACAGCAGTGTGGAAGTGTAAGATGAATAAACCCTTTCCTCCCCAACTTGCTTCTTGGTCATGATGTGTGCGCAGGAATAGTAACCCTGACTAAGACAGCTGGAAATGGAGAAATCCTACCATTCAGGCAGGAGAGGAGGAAAGGAAGAGTTTTATAAAGTCTTCATTTAGCCATATTCTGAATTACCACTGCAACATCCTGGGGACAGATTTTAACATAGACCAAAGTGAGACAATAGGAAAGAAAGCACAGTGGTCTTAAAAGAGCCTGTCACTTATAAGCATAATCTCATTGTACATACAAGCAGTCCTTAACATTAGACAGTTTATTATGTTATTATGTTTGTTGTTTTGTTTTCTTGAGATAGTCTTGTGTAGTCTAAGCTGACCTTGAACTTGCTATGTAGCTAAGAAATGTCCTGAATTCCTGATCATCTCCCTACAACTCCCATGTGCTGGCATTATTGGCATGTATCACTCACCAGTTATGGCTCCTTTTTAAAAAGGAACTGTCTTTTGCAGTGGTTGCAGGTAGAAGGACAGGTTAATTTCTGAGACCTCGTCAAAGAATAAGAAATATATATGATGGGTGACATGGGCCAACTTCTCTCAGTAAATTGTACTGCCTTTGAATTTTAATCTAAATGACAGGAAAGACTTTCTGAACAGAACACTGATCACACAGGCACCGAGGCTAACAGTTAACTCATGGGATCTCACGGGAAGGAGAAGCTTCCCCGTGGCAAAAGACACCGCCATTCGGATGAGTCGCCAGGCTACAGAATGGGGGAAAACTGTACCAATTACATACCTGAGAGAGGGCTCATATCTAAAAAACTGGACACCAAGACAACAAACCAATTTTAAAAATAGGGTACAGATCTAAGGGGGGATTCTCAGAAGAGGAAACTAAAATAGGTAAGATGCAGTTAAAGAAATGTTCAACATTTATCAAGGAAATTGTGAAACAATACTTCATTAAGATTATATATCATGGCAATCAGAAGAAACAATACCAATAAAATAAATGACAGCTCATCCTGACAAGGATGTGGAATAGGGGAAACATTTATCCATTGCTGGTGGGAGGGCAGACTTAAACAATCATTATGGCAATCGGTGTGATGGGTCCTCAGGAAAATGGGAATTGATCTACCTCAAGATCCAGTTATATCACTTTTGTTCATATACTCAAAGAATGCTTCATCTTAACACAGAGACATTTGCTCAACCGTGTTCATTTCAGATGTACTTATAATTGCCAGAAACTGGAAACAAAGTAATGTCTATCAACAAATGAATGTATCCAGAAAATGCGGTACTTCCCCATTGGAATATTACTCAACCATTTAAAAATAATAATAAATTTTGTAACTAAATAGTTGGAAGTAGAAAAAAAGTCATTCTGAGGGAGACCACAAAGACCCCAAAAGACAAATATTATATATATGTACATATATATTATATATAAATACATACATAAATATACATATTATATGTACATATACATTTATATATGTACATATATAAATATCATATGTGTGTGTGTGTGTGTGTGTGTGTGTGTGTGTATTATGTGTGGATGCTAGCTGTTAAGTCATTGGTAGGCACATTAAAATGCATATAACCACAGAGGTTAGGAAGAGGATTGGGATGGCTTTCTCTAGGAAGAGGAGATAGAATAGGTAGTGTGAGTGGACAAAGGGGTGTGAACTGGAATGGGAAGATCAAACATGGAGAGGAAAAAAGAGGGGCCAAGAGAAGGAATAAAGGAAGGGACAGCTAGAACTAGAGGTCATTTGAGGGATCATACAGAAACCTACTACAGTAGACATTTTCTAAAACATATTCATCTACAACGGTGATCTAAATGAAATTGCCAGATAACAAGGGAAACAGAGCCCCACCTGGATATCTCTTGTCACCAAAAGAAGCTTTTAGAACCAGAAATGAGTTATCTCTAATCAAGTTCCGGGCCAAAGGGAATCCCAAAACAACCCAATCTATTGACAAGGCTATTGGTGGCTTTCCACAAACTAATCATAAGGCCGTATTGCTGGAGAAGGTGTATGCACAACTCATTGAGTATGGAGAAGTCATGCTGGTGCCTAAAGAGAGCTTTCACCCGTGTAGACCCGAATGCTACCAAAGGAGAAAAGTAAACAGCAAACCAGCTACAAACCCTTTGATCTACAATGGTGAGCTGCCTACAAGGTATGCTGGTGCAATAGTGGCACAAACCTTGTTGGTGCAACCCTCAAATACCTGATTTAAGGCCCGTTCCATAAGATGCAACTCATACCCAATGCTGCTTGAGTGTGGTCAAGAATCTGGGACTAGATAGGCCAGGAAACTAGGCAAAACCAAATACTGCTGTTCTGCTAAAAGAATGCAGCAATTAAATGACCCTAACAGCATTCTGCTGTGCTCAAATCTGTGCCTTGCTCAGCTGTCATCAGAGAAGCTTTGACCTCCAGCGAATGGGAACACACACACAGACCCACAGCCAGACAATGAGTAGAGGGTGAGAGACCTTAGAACACTTAGCCCTAAAAGCAATGTCTTTCTTCATCAAATTCTTCCCCTCAAGTACAGGAAACTCTACAAAAAAAGGTAAAAATGTTGCAAGAGTCAGAGGAGATAGAGGACAATAATGACTCAAGACACAATGGGGCTGGTGCACATAAGAACTTACAGAGACTGAAGCAACAGACACACAGCCTGCATGTGTCTGCACGAGATGGGGTCCTAGCTGAGAGGAGACATGGATTTTTGTCCCTGTCCTTAAACCAGAAGTCACTTGCAAATGAAAAAAAAATAGTGTTCTGAGAAGGTGTGTTACTGGGGAAACAAACCATACTTAAATTTAGGCCCCATGCTCAGCAGTAGATGGCCAAGGCAAAATGAACTCAACAGCATCTCAGAGGTTCTTTGTTTCTAATGTTAAGTCAGTGTTTTTCTTTCCTT